>NC_056728.1:797574063-797836563 GCF_019279795.1 Protopterus annectens | reverse complement strand
TCAAAATCAACATCATACCACAGACTATACGTAATATATTAATGCACATTAGTCTTCAAACCTTATAGTCACAGCAGACATTGCTACAGAAAAATGCTTGAAAATTAATTTGTTTAAGATTTATAATCGTCTACAAACTATTGCAGTTTACTCAAAATTGTTAAGATTTCAGCCAGATGTCCAAACACACCTTTTTGTGCAGACTGGATGCATTCATGCAGATTATATGAATAAGTGAGCTCTTACATGCTATGGACTCTCCTCTTCTCACACTGACATGAAAAAGAAACATTATATGTACATTTGCTTGAGATATAGAGGCGCGATTTGTACCCTGTGATTACTGAACTATTTCACTGGAGATGTATGTGTGTATCCATGGTGATGGTGATGTATCGGTGTGTGTGGTAGTTGGGAATTTTTCGCGTTAATTTTAAATCTTTCCAAAGAAACCTATATCATAATGTGCAAAATCAGTGCTTACCTTTATGTGTGGAAACATATCTGGTGCAAAACGCCATTCCTTACTACAGGATAGTTGTAAGTCCATGGATAAAAGACTAAAATTCAAGAAATTAACTGGTCCAGTCTCTGTAACCTGCCATCCTAGAGGGCTACATTTACAAATAGACTCAGAAATCATGGGATTAGTTTGTAAAAATGATATACATAGTCACACATACTGTTCTTTTTTATTTAGATTTGCTAACTGTGTTAGAGTGCTAATCCAGTAAGAACCAATTTCAGGATCAGCCCCGCTATATAGTCACAACACATTTAAACATGATTCATACCCTGCCCTACACTAGGACACAGTAGGCACATGCCCTGGCTGTGAAACAATTTACCCTGATTATTGTACTGGTGAAGACTCCAGTGTCGTTAATTTGCATACACAAGTTCTTTTTTCAAGTTTATACCTCCAGCCCTTGACAACAAGAGAGTGACTTCGGCTGTGTGGTTTGCATTATATAAAGCAGTAATGATAGGCAGCTTAACAGTTTACTCCCAAATTTGTGTGAGGTTCTTGATCAGCTGCTGGAAGGATCCAAAGGTTGGAACAGAAGTGTTGGCGTGGGAAAGGGATGCATCTCGAAAAAAGAAAATATCAGGTAAACTCATTTCACAAAGATATATCTGAAGGTATCAACTGTAGCAGCAGGTTTGCAAGAAACTTTCTGTTCTGAAACTCTTTCTTTTTCGTTAATCATATTTATTAATTTAAATATAACCACATGCACATAAAACTAATAAATGTCTAAGAAAAAAAAAATGCAAATCTCCCTTCCCTATTCATGTGACTTACTTAGCAGCATACATTTTTTCAAAAACAAAAAAAAACTTCTACAAATATGCATCCACCAATAAGATTGCGGGAAATCTGATGAAGTAGGCTAATTCTATAAGGGTATTAATTTTGTTGGTAGCTAAGGAGGTGAAAAAACATTTTCCTTCTCTGTTGAGATAAATGTAAACAAATGGGACATGAGGACCATATCAGAGGATTTAAAGTGACAGAAATAAGTATTACAGGAAAAGAACTAAACACTGTTTTCAGCACACAGTGGTTTAATTAAAGCAGAAGCCCACATAGTAACAGTTGCACGTGTAACTTTGTTGTACTGAAAGCTAAGTTCAGATGTCTGGCCACTTCCAGGGGTGCACTGCAATACACACCTGAAAAGGCAGCACAGGTGATTACTGTGTGTGCCATGCCACACAATATACTAACAGCAACACATGGTGGCCTTCCTGCTACAGCTGTGGGTGAGCTATCCCAAGAGCCCCAGATGTCTGAAGATGACATCCCGCAGGTATCAGAGGAGGAGCAGATGAACACAGGGGTAGATGAAACAGGTATGGGCATGGGCAATGGGTGGTGCAACCACAAGACCAGGCCCAGGTGATACTGTAGTGTATGGCAAATAACTTTGACTCATGACAAGCCATACATGCACAAGTGCATACATTAAATATTGATGTTCAGTTGATGCACCACCACAATAGCACATATTGCATTTAATTGCAATTACCCAGTAGATGTACACAGTGCACCTCAGACATAATAACATAATTCCAGCATATAACAGCATGAACATACACAACTCTATCATGACACAGACCATTGACTCAGGCCACAAGTGACACAGATATGCATACAGACTCATACTGGTGTATGTGTGTATGGCAAAAAACATTGGACACACCTGTGTGAAGCCCATACCTATCTGTCCACTACTAAAAGATGCAAACAGAAAAAAAGAATATCAGGACATATTGCAGAACCTTTGCCAAAATCACAGCAACATCTATCAATGTAAAGTATGGATAAAGGTTAATGTACTAAATGGGGTCACCTATGGAGAGTTAAAATGTCAAACTTCTGTGGCATCAGACTTCAGAACATCCACAGACAGATGGCATCATCAGCGGTCTACACAGCAATCATCTTCACTGTGGGGTGAGACTGACACCACAGGACATAGTAGATCAACTGTCAGCATTACTCTAATGCTGTCTAGGGCACCAACACTGATGGTTCACACCAGGTCTTAGCTGCTCTTACCACATGTGGAAACACTCAAACCAGGTTGCCCCACAGGGGACATTGATAGGGTGACATTAGCATGTGTGACTGCACAAGCTGGGGTCTACACATGCTGTTGGGGTGACACCAGCATGTGCAGCCACACTGAGGGAAGGAGCATGGGTGCAAGTTGACGGTTTGGTCATGACTGCTGGGCCCACAATGGATTGGTCAGCAGCAGATGCATGTGCATGTTGCAGCATAGACATTGTTGCCTGGTGGAAAAGTGTTATTTTGCTGAGAGTGGCTCTGTTTCTTCTACATGGCACTCAGCTAAATACAGTCAGGGTATGGAGAACCCTGTTCATACTATGGCATTGCTGTAACACTCCTGTAACCAAGGATTCAATGGACCATGCAACAGATAACATGCCTTCATTCTGCGCAGCCATTGCCTCCATGACCTCACCATGTCTGTTCTCCTTTCCTTCATGCAGCACATCCAGCTGGTGTGCAACATGATCCATGGTACAGGCAAGTGCAGGAATGTCAGATCTATGATGTCGCTGGGAACGTTACTTTGCCTGTAGTAGTAGGCAGACACTCCCTGACATGTGCCCATGCACATCAGCGACACTCCTACATCTACCATTCTGGGGAGTATCAATGTGTTGTGGGGATCTGTCAGCATCACCAGAGGACTCATCATGGGGCTGTGGTTCACAGGTCTCATCCTGTCCATCATCTGAAGTCCCCACATTGTCAGAATGGCTAGACAAGTTTTCCTCCACATCTGAGGCTTCAGCCTCATCCACACTGACTGTCGCCATCTGGGCCAGACTGTATCACAAAATTGTGTGCTGTATGCCAGGAGCCATGCTGAGAGACATCAGATCCCACATCGGGATCATTGTATGAGCTAATGAAGGATGAAGGCAGTGTACATGCTAAATGAAGAGACAGATGACACATTTCAGGGGGTGTCAATGTGGGCCATGCCTGGTGGCATCCTTCAAACTTTCATACCAGTTTACTGGGCTGGCTACATGAAGAATCATGTCAGAGCACCATCAGCAGCAGGCCTCATGGAATCTGTTGTGACCACCTAAAGCATTAATCATGTTAGTGATGTCAGTCTAACTTCATTCCTCCATACTGTATTTTCTGCCCATCCACGCAATCTCCGTCCATGTTGCTGCATAAGTTCATTTTTCTGTGGTGAAAAATTGTCACCCCCCCAGGTCTGTTTGCTATCTGGATGACAGTTATATGCACATGTTTTTATTAATGTTGGGGCCCACATATGGAGATGATTATTTTGACAGCCTATGCCAATGTACTCTTTCTGCCGTCCTGTGCAATGCCAAAATGTAGGGAATTATACCTGTCCTTTATAGTACTGTGACATATAAAACCATATGTGATATGAAAACAATGCCTGAACACATAAGACTTGGAGCAACAATACAACTTGTGATATCTGTAGAGGGTGTCTATGGGATTTGAACCCTTTATATTGGCTATCATAGTAGTAGAGGTTCAGACACAGCAGCATTTTTTAACACAATCCACACACTTTACCTGCAGTTCTCATTAACATACTATGCATAACCCATGTGCTTAACAGAAATGTTTGATGTATGTCATACATCCTGTAGCTGTAATGTGGAAAAAGACAACCAGTGTAAAAAAAAAAAAAAAACAGTCATATTAACAGGAGCTGATATACATGATGAGCTTGTATCAACACAAGCAATAATGACAAGTGGATGCTATCCCCATCAACAGAGTGTATCTGAAAATTATCAACTGAATAAATTGTGGAAAGTGATGTAAATCCTTTATATTCCTAAGCATACCACACACAGTGCATGTTAAATAGACATGGTAGTGACATAGTGCCTTTATTAGACAATGCAAACTGAAAATACTTATGACATAGCAAATCAAAACCAAGAAAATCTAAAGGTATTACTGCTCAGTGCTAGGAGTCTGCAGAGCACAGTATGTGATGTGTCTTTAAGAAGCATATCAAGTAATGAAAATGCATGTATTAACAGCAGGCGCGTGTTGTACCTAGCACCATTTTGAAAGTGCAGCTAGAGAGTAAGCATGTGAGATGAATGTAGTAAGTTCGTATATGTTACCTAAGTTAAAGTTAATAGCTATAACTGTAATGTGTTTGTACATAATAAAGCTGCTTGAACAGAACCCACAAAGACTTGTCTATTACATCAAGATAAGGCAAGCGACATGGTGTCTGAACTGGGATGCCAGAGATTGATATTTGGAGCCACAAGGTGCAGAGATAACAGTGAAGGTAAACTAAGAGAAACAAGCATGAGAAAGAGCCAGAAAAAGAACCGAAGGTAATAAAAACTTGCATGGACAGTTTACTTTATAAAAAAGATAAAACAGAGCATTACAAGGGCACAGACTGCATTATTAAATGTGAGAGGCAAAAAAAGGTTTATTAATTAAGCAAAATGTTTGAGATTAAGATATTAAAGCAAAACTAGTATGTTTAAAGCAAAATGAGCATGCTTAAGGTAAAATAAGTATGTGCAAAGTGAAACAAATGTGTTTAAAGCAAAATGAGCAAGTTTAGAGTAAAACAAGCACAAGAAAAGTACAATGGGCATGAAAAGATATTAAATGAGCAAATTGAATATAACAAGGGTAAAAAGGACACATTATGCATAAATAAAGTAAGGCAAGGTGACTGCATATTTTCTGGAAAAGTACTGTGTTTTGGCATAACTGTGACTTCGTATTGTATCAAGGGCACAACTAGAGTTATTCAAAGTATCTCAAAGTGTGAAAAAGTGCTTACTATGTGTGCTTATTGCTGTGCATGTATTCTGAAGAGTTTATCTGTGTGCAAAGTGCAACTATTTCATAAAGTACAGTCAAAGTACAGCCATTTTGAAAATTTTCTTGTGCTGGGTTTGTCTATTCACAAAGTACTTCCATTACAGGATGTTTCTTGCATTGTAAAGAATTATCTAGCAAAGTACCGGCATTTTGGGAAGTTTCAGTGTGCCGTGTACTGTTTATTCGCAAAGTGCAATTACTTCGAAATGTTTCTCACTCCGAGTTCATTTATGCAGTTCAGTCATTTGAAATGTTTCTTAAAGTCATGATAAATTACTTTTGCTGTACTACAATTTTGAGAGTGTCAAAGTGACCGAGAAACTTATTTCACAAAATTCAGTTATTCAGAGGCTTGTTGTGCCATTGAGCAAAGTTACAAATACTGGCATATGTGTATGTGTGTGTACTCATGCATATTTGCAAAATCTTTCACTGGTATGTGTTAATATGGCAGACAGATTTTGAAAGTTCTCACAACTTGAGTTTGATCAGAATATTGCAGAGAACTGGAGAATATTTGAGTAAGAGTACAATATTTTTATGCAAGCAGCTTATTCCGACAAAGATGTATGTACCAGAGCACTTACTTAGTTAAACTTAGCTGTGTCAGAGGCCATTGAAAGCGAGTGTTCATTTGTGCATGCACCAGCAGTACAGTGGGAGAAGGTGAAAATTGTCATATTATTGTATAGGCTGAATTGAGGGAAGACCTCGAGTGTTTGAAGTGCAAGTTCAGAGAAATGTGTAACCCCCAAACAAATATTACATTAAAGAGGCATTTGTTTTACACAAGGGATCAGAAACAAGGGGAAACTTTTGCAGCTTGTATTACTGACCTGAGAAACTATGCTAAAACGTGTCAGTTTAGTGACTTAAAAGATGAGTTAATAAAGGACATGCTTGTGTGTGGTATTAGTAGTGCTGCTGTGAGAAAGATTTTGCTTCATGACAGTGATTTAATGTTGAGTAATGCCACTGAGATTTGTCAAATCCATGAAGTTACAAAAAGACACACAAGTATGCTTGCAAGTGACAAGAGCATGATCTCAGCATGCTCCAGAGCAAATGTAGATAGCATGCAACACGTGGCAAAACAGAAGCAGGCCTAAGCACATGACAGCCACAGGCCCTGCTAGTTCATCAGAGAAACCATGTAGTTTTCCAGCAAGTTCTAAGAAAGGAACATGCTCAGTGCATTACAAGTGTGAGTCAGCAAAACCCAAATCCAGCTTTATTGTTAACTGTGGCAATTGTGGCATAAATCATGAGCCTAAAAGAGGGAAATGCTTAGCATTTGGTCAGCAATGCCACAAGTGTAAAAAATGGAACCATTTTTCAAAAGCTTTGCAAATCAAGTAAGCCTCATACAGTTACAAAGAAAGGTCACTCAAAAAAGCAAACTGATCAAGGGGAATTGCAACAGTCCACTTTATATGTAGATGGTGTAGCAGTAATTGGTGAAAGGGTCAATGCAATGAATTTATTGGCAAGGAACAATGCATTTTGTACTGTCCAGATCAGTGGTAAATCCACCAAGCTCAAAGTAGACACTGGTTCAAAGTGTAATGTTATATGAGCAGACACATTTGTTATGGTGAAAACTAACGGGCAACTCAATGTGGCTAGTAGTGCGAAACTTGTTCTTATTGAAGTGAAGAAATTCAAACCGAAGGCTCAGTAGTACTTTTATGCTATTCGGATATGAACTGTTAGAGCTTGTTCTTCTATGTAGTCTGAAGACATGTGCATTCATTACTGGGTCTCAGACACAGTTTGAGAATGAATCTGCTTTCTTTTACCAAAGAAGTTCATCATATAAGCACATATCTTAGTTCCAAGTTTTCTGAAGCCATTTTCTCACAGTACACTGATGTTTTTGATGACAAGTTGGACAAACTTCCAGTTGTGTATTCTATGAAGTTAGACCCAGAGGACAGTCCAGTACTCAGACCAGTGAGAAAAGTTCCAATAGCTATGCAAGATAAAATCAACATTCATTTGGATAAAATGGTGCAGCAAGGTGTAATTTGTCCAGTTACAGAACCAACTGAATGGGAGTCATCCATGGTAGCAGCCCACAAGAAAGGCTCAGATGAAATCAGAATATGTATTGACCCAAGAGATTTGAACAAAGCATTAAAGAGACCACATCATCCAATGCGTACAGTCGAAGGGGTCACAGTGCTAATACCGAATGCCAGTGCTTTTTCTGTCTTGTATGCAAAAAGTTAATTTTGGAAAGTGATGCTTGATCACAAATACTCATTACTGACCAATTTTGGTACCCTATTTGGCAGATATAGATTCTTGAGGATGCCATTTGGAATAAATTTTGCAAGTGAAGTCTTCCAGCATGCAATGGAGCACATTTTTTTTCAGGTTATCCTTGTGCCATAATAGTAGATGATTTATTGATTGGAGGCAATGGTGAAGCTTAGCATGACAGAAACCTTAAAGGAGTTCTAGACAGAGCACGAGAAGTGAACTTAAAGCTCAATCCTCCACAGTGCAAATTCAGGCTACCATAAGTTACGTATGTAGGTCATTTGTTTACCAGCACTGGCTTAAGACCAGATCCATCAAAGCAAGCAGTTATTCTTGAGATGTCAGCACTAGATAATATTCCAGCTCTACAATTCCTTGGCATGTTCAACTATCTAGGTTAGTTCATACCAAACTTCAGTGAGTTGACAGCACCTTTAAGAGAGCTAATGTGCAAAACTGTTACATGGTCTTGGCTGGAACAGTACCAGAAGGCATTTGAAGATCTTAAGCAAAAAATTGCAACCCCACCTACATTAAGATACTATGATGTCAATAAATCATTTACTTTTACCTGTGATGCTTCAAAATTTGGTCTTGGCACAGTTATTCTTCAAGGAGGCAGACCAGTAGCCTATGCATCTAGAACACTTACCCAAAATGAGATACAGTATGTTCCAAATGAGAATGAGATACAGTATGCTCCAACTGAGAAAGAACTTTTGGCAATAGTATTTGCATGTTCTAAGTTTCATGATTGCATCTATGGTCGAGCTACTCAAATTGAAATTGATCACCAGCCTCTAGTTTCTATTCTAAAGAAGTATATGCATTCAGCTCCAGTGAGATTACAAAGAATGATGCTCAAATTGCAAAAGAACAACTTCAAGATTGTCTATACAAAAGACACACTTCTTTATCTGACTGATACCTTATCCCGATCACCCAGAAATACAACAGAACAGCTTGATACAGAGAATTTTGACTTTGACGTAATGGCAGTGCATAATTTCTCTACCATGAGACTTGATGAGCTGAGAGATCATACAAAGACTGACCCAATTTTGCAAAAGCTCAGCCATTGCATTAATGTTGGATGACCATCAAAGCAATCTAGTATACTACCTGAAGTGTAAACCTACTTTCCTTACAGAGATGAGATGTTGATGGAAGATGGCATTATTTTCAAAGGTCCTAAAATTGTTGTTCTTGCTTCCTTGTGAGATGAATATATTCACATTTTGCACCCTGGTCACCGAGGTTCTGACTCTACCAAAAGAAACATGAGAGAACTAGTATTTTGGCCTTCACTAGTGAAAGATATTGATAAAGTACTTTCTTCTTGTTCAGTATGCAATAGTACTAAACAGCAGAGAGAACCACTTCAGCTAAGTGAAGTTCCTGAACTACCTTGGTCAACAGTTACCACTGACATATTCGAGTGTAACAATCAACATTACTTAGTATTGGTAGACTCCTATTTGAACTGGTTTGAGATTGACTTATTACCTAATCTAACATCCACTACTGTTATTACCAAGTAAGTTGAAATGACATTTCTCAGTTCATGGTAGTCCACACAGTTATTTCTGACAATCGTACTCAATTTACTAGTCAGTTATTTCAGAAATTTCCTAGAGAATGGGGCTTTGCACATGTTACTAGTAGTCCAGAATATCCACAGTCTACTGGACTAGCTGAACGTGCAGTGCAGAGTGCAAATCAATTACTTGAAAGGTCAAAGTGTGACAATACTGATGTCTTTTTGAATCTACTTAATCTCAGAAACATACCCCATGATGATATACTTGGCTTGCCTGCTCAGAGACTTCTATCCAGGCAAACCAGAACAACACTGCCTATTAGTGCCTGTTTATTGAGGCCTAAAGCTAAAAACAACAGAACAATCAGAGCCCAATTGTTCAAGAAGCAATCTATCCATAAGTCCAGTTATGACAAATCAAGCAGATTTCTTCATCCATTGAAAGAAGAAAGAGACAGTGAGGATACAAACAGCAAAAGGTTTCGATTGGATTGGTCAAGTGACAGGTATATGTAAGAAGCCGAAATCCTGCTTTGTAGAATCCAAGGGTGAGGAGTACAGGAGGAATCGCAGACATCTCCTTCCTGTACCAGAAGTATTATCACAGCATATCGACTCTAGATCTCAGAGCAATCCAGACATTGTTCCTGTTACTGAACATGTCATATCATCTGATTCCAGTCCTGAGAATGTTCCCAATATTCATAAGATCGAACATTCAAAAGAGACAGCTCCAGTTGCTAAGCCTGATTCCCAGTTATACATCACACAATTTGGTTGCACATCCAGACCGGGTGTGAGATACTTGGCAACTTGGACATGACTGTATACAAGTATATAGCTTTGTATAATGCATGACAAAAAAGCTATTTGTATTATTTGCATGTTAACTAATATCCTGTGCATTGCATATTCTAAAAAGAGGGAGGATTTACAGCACAGTGTGTGATGTGTCTTTAAAAAGCATAACAAATGATGAACATGCATGCATAAATAGCAGGCACGTGTTGTACCTAGTGCCATTTTGAAAAAACAGCCAGAGAGTAAGCAGTGAGAATGAATGTAGTTAGTCTGTATATAAGTTACCTAAGGTAAAATTAATAGCTAAAACCATAATGTGTTTGTACATAATAAAGCTGCTTGAACAGAACCAACAAAGACTCGTCTATTATATCAAGACAAGATGAGTGACAGAGTCTAAATAACAAGCTGCAGTCCCTAGAAGCTCTCTTTACCCTAGAGAATGCTGACATATGTGCAGTCACTGACACATGGTTTAAAACCAGGAAGAGCACACCAACAGTGCAAGGTTATAATGCCTTCCATACATTTAGGCCATCTACTTCACAGGCAGGGACTAAAGGTGGAGATGTCTCTATTTACACCACAATATACCTCTATTAACTGGGAATCCTAATGTACATGCACAGAGATTCCTGGATTCTGAAAACACAAACTCCCTGGATCAGATAGTCAGTACACCAACCAGGGTGCAACCATACTGGATCTGATCCTCACTAATATGGGAGAGTGCTGCACACCCCCTACTGTAATGCCTTCCCTGGTAAGGTTAGACCACAAAATGGTCTCCTTTGAAGTAAAAATAAAACCTGGACCTACAGCTAGACCTGAAATATTCAGGAGCTATTCTAAGGCTAACATCCTGCTATTAAGTGAGAACCTGGCAACATTTTAAGCCTGCATAAACTCTGAGAACACTGCTGCCTATGCAGAACTGTTCACAGAAACCCTGTACAAGCATGTTAATAGCTCCATTGAGGCAGTTGTACCCACCAGGAAGAAGTACAGAACTAACTAAAAAAAACAAGCCACCTTGGTGGAATCACAAAATCAATAGGCTGTATAACAGGAGGAAGAAAATCTTAGCAAAAATTAGGGGGTACAGCACCCAGCAGGATAAAAGCACTCTCATTAAACTAAACAAACAAATCAGAGGACAAATAAAGTCTACTAAAGTCAAATTTGAGGTACGTTTGGCCTCCCAGGCCAAGGACAACCACAAAGCATTCTTAGGTAATGTATGTCCACAACCTCAAAGGAAATACACAATTGCCTGCAGAGCTCATTATAAATGGAGCCACCTATACTGATCCAGATTATATTGCAAACCTCCTGGCTGATAAATTCAGCTACAAGTTTACCCCTCTCTCCTCCTCAACCTTCCTTCAAGAAATATCAAATATAACTCCCCCTACTATCACTAGGGAAAAGGTCATGAATGCTCTCTTTGAGACCAAGAACAATGCAACAATGGACCCAGACAATATCCCAGGATGCCTTCTAAATAGCATGAAACATGATCTATCAGGGCCTCTGGAATTACTGTTTAACTGTAGCCTCCAAACAGGCTTCATTCCTCATGAATGGAGAAAGGCAACAGTCATCCCTCTGCACAAAGTTGGGCCATCTACAGACCCTGGAAACTACAGACCCATAAGTCTCACCAGTCTTATAAGTAAAGCCATGGAAAGAATTATCATGGATATGATCAATAGAGATATAGCAAACCTCCAGACAGTGGGCCCAACCCAATTTGGTTTCTTCAAGGGCAGATCATGCCTACTCAACCTGGTGGACTTCCTTGATAAGGTCACCAAAGCAATGGATGAGGGCAAAATCATTCCCACTGCCTGCCTTGACCTGGCTAAGGCATTTGACACAATACCCCACTTGAGCATTGTTGATAAACTCAAGGTGTTAGGTACAAACCCATATGTCACACGGTGGATAGCCAACTGACTCACAGACAGTACCGATAAGTTAGAATTGGAGAGTCCACCTCTACAATGAGGCCAGTCTCTAGTGGAGTCCCTCAGGGATCAGTCCTTGGACTGTTCCTTTTTGGCATTTACTTCTCAGAGGTCAAGGCCAATGTCAGTGGTCTCTGGCTGACTAAATTTGCAGATGATTGCAAATTAGGAGCTGTCATTGAATCTCACCCTGACACAAATGTTCTCCAGGAGGTGCTGACAGAGACAAACAACTGTTGTCAGAGCCATGGAATAAAACTAAATGCCAAGAAATACATAATATCATCCTTTGGGAAGTCATCCATCCCAGGTAACTATCATATTGACAAAACATCCCTTAGAGTTAACTCGGTAGTCAGTGACTTAAGGACACACATAGATAGAAATCTAGCCTTTGACCATCAGGTGTCTACAGTAGTGAGGAAATCATTCTATGTTGCGCAACTTATAAATAAAAGCATGGCATCTAAGTCCAAGGAAGTCATTGTTCCACTGTATTCAGCATTCAGTAGACCTATCATTGAGTACAATGCCCCCTTTGGTATGTACCTAACCAGGCATATCCAGCAAATGGAACATCCACAGAGGTTCCTTACTAAAAGAATACAGGGCATAAGTAAAATGTCCTATGCAGACCTCCTCTAGGTCCTATCCCTGTATTCTGTCTCCTACAGGCTTTTGAGGAGAGCTCTATGCCTGGCATACAGGGCATTGTCAGATCCCAATCTGATGGACCTCCTGCATATCCACAAAACAAACAGCAACATAATTACCCATTCTAAAGTCTTAAACCTCACCTGTGATATAAATAGGACCTGCTGGCAAGACAGGTATGTATTTAAATGCGTACAACTACCCAGGCATAAATGAGACTTGCTCTATTAGTTGTATTTTAAAACTAAAGAGTTTAAAAAGATGAGAGCAGTTTGTTAAATATTTATTAAATGTAATTTAAGAAATACTTTACAGTATTTCTATTACTATTTTTGTATGTTTCATTTTTATTGTTATTTTTATTTGTTATAAAAATAATTGTTATGTATAATTACCACCGTAAGAGCTACATTTTTAAAAAAATGCAACAGAGTGTTTTTATAAAATGAAACAAAGTGTATTAAGTAACCGTGGCATCTTGTTTTTAAGAGAGGGAGTTTCTTAAGTAACTAGTAGCTTTTGATTGGGTGTGTATGCCACATGACGTTTGCATTTTACCTTTAAATAAGGCATTTCATACCCTTTGTATTTTATCTGAAGAAGTTTGCATTTAAAAGCAAATGAAAAGCGCTTAATAAAACAGTGTTGCTTTCACTCAACTATTGCCTTTCCTGTTTGTTGTTTTTTACTTAGTTAGTGTGGCCGTTAGTTTTTACTAAGATAGGCATGTATCCCAGCGACTACCTCATCTATGGAAAAGGCTCCCCATCCATGTGAAGCAGAGTTCCTCCATAACCCAATTCAAGTGCAGCTTGTACAATTGGATGGGAAACCGGAAATTCATCCCTAGTTTGGCACCTATGTCTCTAATAGACATAGGTGACCTGCAAATGGTTCATGTCCCAGGGCCATGCTTCCACTTATCAAGGGTATCAGAACTTGTCAGAGATTTGGGATGCATGGCTAGGCTTAAAAAGGCCTTTGTGATCATTATCCTAGCAAACACCTGTGACCCTATCAACCTATAAACATAGATCTAGTCTCCTTGATGTGATAGTTGTGGTACATGATTTAGGAAGCATTAATGAACAGATATCCGTAACAGCAATATGAATACGTACTACATATCAACATAAGGATAATATTGGAATTCGCAGGTTTTCATACATATACCACAGAGGGAACCAAGTCACCAACAATTCAAATGGAAAATCTATTAGTACATCCTTAGGTTCTGTTCACTGTCACTGTTTATATTTTTCTGTACAACAGCATATGTACCCACCAGTATGCATACAGGTTATTTCTACATTCTTCAAGTAGGTCGCATACATTGTTTTTATATTGCACACAATTTTCCCTACATGCAACAATCTAAGCAGATACACATATAATTCTACGGGTTAATGATAACATAGGTCTATAAGGATAGAAATATATCCTTCCACAGCAATGTTAACAAGTGCAAATCTACCTTTGCAGCTGCCTATGAGTAAGTAAGACCATCTATGTGCATACAGCTTTTAAGTCCCATTTGTGTCATACATAATTAATGAGGATCATTAAAATTCAAGGTTTTGGAATTCCATTTGCATATGTTTGTGTAAGTTCTCAAAATTCATTGCATTAACCAATAGCTTGGGATAACAGGAAGGTGCTCTGTGCAAATATCCAGTAGGTATCATTAGACAGGACAATATACAGCATGTGTTAATTACCTTACAATGATCTGATACTGCACCATAAGCTCCACTTTTAAATTGTGATTTTGATACATTTACAGATCAGACCATTTCTACCTGTAAAATTAGTGGAACCTCAGTGAGAAAGTTATTGAATTCTGGCCTGTCCAGCTTATCTACATTATCATTGAGATGGCTACTTCCAGGAGACTTTGATGTGTCTGAGCGCTGAATTGGACTGAGGAAGAGACCACCCGGATACCGACTGTCTTTGCTGGAGTAGAGCATCACATGAGAGCCAGACCACAGAACTTCACGATGACTGATATATGCAACCAGATTGCAAGGCAGTCTCAATTTTGTATGGGAATCTACAGGACTGGAGTCCAAATTTGCCACTGTTACAATGATCTGCCTCAAGGGGACACTTAGAATCTTTATCACGGGCTCGTCCAGATAAGAAGACAGTCAGTGGATACCTACAGTTAGTGCAAAAATGCTATATATACTTGTACATTTCTAAGGAAAATAGAGATATGGCTGTGTCCCATATGTAAGATATATGCCTTTTAAAGCCATTAAGTAGCTGTTCTAACAAATAGCCCAGGGTCTATATTAAATCAGCAGACACTTAAAAAAGCAAACTTTGATTTATCGACCCCATGTAAGTGAAAGCTTATGATCCCAAACACTTAGAACAGCATTTTTTTTCCCAGGGAAAAAAAAAAATCGCTGTTCCAAAAAAAAAAAAAAAAAAACTTTAAAACATTACATAAAGTAGGTTGCTTCGCCCCCCACAACCCCCCTACTTAAATATACCAACTCCGAGGTCACACTACACTGATGAAAACGGCAAAATATCGAAGGTGTCCAAGCAATTTCTTTCCCAGAGAAAGAATTTGCTTATATGCCGTTTCGGTATTTTGCCATTTTGTGCTTTCAAGTTCGATCAAGATGCATTCAAAAGAATGCATCTTCAATCATATAAAAGGGAACCTTAGCTCATCTGGATAATTAAAAAGTACAACAACCACGAATCCACCAAATATTCAAAATACACCAGCGAAAGAAGCAGTCAAAAGGTGAGATTAAGAGAAGCAACTTTAATCCATGTAATTCATCCGTCCTGGTACCTCGACAATTCGCCTTCAATGGAACAAATATTCAAATATGCAAATTCTCTTTTATATACTCATCAATTAAACAATCAATCAATTCATTAAGTAATTAACCCTATGAACACTTTAACAGATCATCTAACATTCATTTGATATTATATGTGAAAATTCAAGTAATACAAAATCTTATTTATAGAAAAAATGACTAAAAAAACATAATAATAATAAATATGATATGATATAATAATTCATGTTACTTTTCAACTTACAAATATTATAATTTTTTCCAAAAATACTACTTATTACTAAACAAATTTAAATAAATATTTATAAATATGTATAACATTGAAATGCACGTTTGGAAATAAATAATTAAATACACTCAAATTTCATTATGATTCAAAGATTCCAACACACCCATATGTCATATTCATCCACTATCTAGATTCATCCCAACGGGAAATAATGTATGGTACCCCGTAATCATTCTATGCTCTAACCTATTTAATGCAGTCTTAAAATTTCCTGTACAAAAATGAGGTCTAGCTAGTACACTAAATACAAAAATGAATATGACATATGGCTGTGTTGGAATCTTTGAATCATAATGAATTGCTGAGGTACCAGAACGGATGAATTACATGGATTAAAGTTGCTTCTCTTAATCTCACCTTTTGACTGCTTCTTTCGCTGGTGTATTTTGAATAATTAAAAAGGTAAGGTAACTGTTCTTCATATAATTATGTGTTCAATTCCAATGGAGTTTATTTATTTAATATTGTCTATCACGTACATGCTAATAAACATTTTAAATGTTTCTGTATTCCAGCATATAGGACATTATTTCACACATCCAGTATAACTGTGTATCAGTGACACATATAGTATCTAGGCTCCTGATGACAACTCATTTCTCGATTACCTGTGATACTTTGAGAGCATAACTCAGTCTGCCTGTGCATCTGTGAATAGTAACTCATACAGACATCCATTACCTATGATACTTTGAGAGTATAACCCAGTCTGCCTGTGTATCTGTGAATAGTAACTCATACAGACATCCATTACCTGTTATACTTCGATAGTATAACCCAGTCTACCTGTGTATCTGTGAATAGTAACTCATACAGACATCCATTACCTGTGATACCTCGAGAGTACAAACCAGTCTACCCATGTATCTGTGAATAATAACCCATACAGACATCCATTACCTGTGATACCTCGAGAGTATAACCCAGTCTGCCTGTGTATCTATGAATAGTAATTCATAGAGACATCCATTACCTGTGATACCTCGAGAGTATAACCCAGTCTACCTGTGTATCTGTGAATAGTAACTCATACAGACATCCATTACCTGTGATACTTCGAGAGTATAACCCAGTCTACCTGTGTATCTGTGAATAGTAACTCATAGAGACATCCATTACCTGTGATACTTCGAGAGTATAACGCAGTCTGCCTGTGTATCTGTGAATAGTAACTCATATAGACATCCATTACCTGTGATACTTTGAGAGTATAACCCAGTCTGCCTGTGTATCTGTGAATAGTAACTCATACAGACATCCATTACCTGTGATACTTCGAGAGTTAACCCAGTCTACCTGTGTATCTGTGAATAGTAACTCAGACAGACATACATTACCTGTGATACTTCGAGAGTATAACCCAGTCTACCTGTGTATCTTTGAATAGTAACTCATACAGACATCCATTACCTGTGATACTTTGAGAGTATAACCCAGTCTACCTGTGTATCTGTGAATAGTAACTCATACAGACATCCATTACCTGTGATACTTTGAGAGGATAACCCAGTCTGCCTGTGTATCTGTGAATAGTAACTCATACAGACATCCATTACCTGTTATACTTCGATAGTATAACCCAGTCTACCTGTGTATCTGTGAATAGTAACTCATACAGACATCCATTACCTGTGATACTTCGAGAGTATAACCCAGTCTGCCTGCGTATCTATGAATAGTAATTCATAGAGACATCCATTACCTGTGATATTTCGAGAGTATAACCCAGTCTACCTGTGTATCTGAATAGTAACTCATACAGACATCCATTACCTGTGATACTTCGAGAGTATAACCCAGTCTACCTGTGTATCTGTGAATAGCAACTCATAGAGACATCCATTACCTGTGAAACTTCGAGAGTATAACACAGTCTGCCTGTGTATCTGTGAATAGTAACTCATATAGACATCCATTACCTGTGATACTTCGAGAGTATAACCCAGTCTGCCTGTGTATCTGTGAATAGTAACTCATACAGACATCCATTACCTGTGATACTTCGAGAGTATAACCCAGTCTACCTGTGTATCTGTGAATAGTAACTCATGCAGACATCCATTACCTGTGATACTTCGAGAGTATAACCCAGTCTACCTGTGTATCTGTGAATAGTAACACATACATACATCCAATAGTCCATTCTACTTTACAAAATGTACATTATTATTAAAATCCCATTTGTTTTACACAGGACCACTACAAGTCTAATTGTCTAAACATATCTTCTACTTTGTAAGATTTGATGATTTCAGGTTTTGTGGGGCATGGAAGCCTATAGCATTTATGTGTCAGATGTTTCCATATTTATCCATTATCTACAGGAGTATGTATACACACTCATACATTACTATTTTTTTGTGTAATCTATAATGTTTTGCCAACGGCAGCTCTTTTACTACAATTTATATGTAAAGCTTTGAACATAACAGGATAGTGCTGCAAAAAGAATGTGGAATATGATAACAGTGCCAAACTGAATTTAATGTATATGCGTTTCATTGATTATTAACGAACATTCACTACCCTTCTCTTGCTTATATTTGGAGGGAGCAAGATGGTCAAATATACATTTTGACTGTAGAACAGAGACATCTCCTGATATCAGGAATGATTAGGATGTATATTTTGTAATTTGACAACAAATTTAACGTATAGATTTTGTCCTCCCACCTTAATTACATTTGTGTGTATGTGATGAGCAGGAATTTGTAGTTGTTAGTTAGTAACAGTTATGTGTAACAGATCGTGTTCGATTGCCTGCAGTTTGAAATTTTACAGTTGTGTTTTTCTGTTGTGACCATGACTGCAATATTATTTTCATAAATGCACAGCACTTTGTACTTCATGAACAGGGTAAGCCATGATCCCTATTACTACCCCATCCCTGCACATTCATACCTTTGATTTGTTTAGCTGCATTTCCTCCATGTAATCACAGGCAAGTTGGATTAGCTAGGCAGGTAAGTGTTAGGATTATAGTCTGAACATAGATAAGATATGAGGATTTGAATCTCAGTGTGGAGAGGACTGTGTGTGAACAGTAAAAACTTTGTCTGAAGATTCTATAATGGTGTTCAATTTAAAGGTTAGAGAACATGAGCTGAGCAAGCTATATCTGATTTACTTTATGCCTGCATCATTCATACATGCTTTTTACATTTTTCAGGTGGGGAAGAGCATGCTAGGAATAGGGCCTCTTGCACTGAGTGGATACACAAGCTGCAGGGACAGTGCAGGGAGAGAGGTAAGTTGATTACCTTGTCAGATTTTGTAACTAAAATAGATCTCATCCTTGTTTCAGGATTTTTTCCATTACCGTGTACACTATTTATAATACAGAATACCTTTCCTGTATCTGTAAGGTGAGTTCAATAGTCAGACAATCACTGTGATTACCTAATTACATAAAAATAAGTTTACATGTGAGTTAGCAGCAAGCCATATTTGCTGAAGATAATGATTTAATTTGTATGTCACAACCTAGGTGACAGTCATTTGTGTGTAACTGTTAAAAGTGTTTTGTTTGCCATTTGTAACACAGTTGTTGGTTTGTTTTATATGTCTAGATGTGGTTCTTAGTGACTTAGTTGTACATAGCCTACCTATTCACATATTGAATGGGTATCTGTCATGTTCTATTGTTGATGGACTATGTATGAAATACCCTTTAGTTCAACATGGGCATTGCATCTGCCTACCACACCTTTGATGGTTTGCTTACAGCATGCTTGCATCCTGTGTTTAGGGATAGTTGTGTGCAAATGCATTCCTTTACAACTGTTCAAACTGTCTGTTACATAATCAGCATCATGCTTTTTGCACTTTGCGGGGTCATACATATTGATTGGTAAATGTGTATAGAGCACTGATACATTTGTAGACAAACAGTACTGCTTGTAGGATATAAACTATGTTTTCACATGTCGCATGCTGTCACTGTGTTTATGATTATACATTATTTCTAGGGTGCTGCCTTGTATTCCAAAAATTTGATGTTGGGTCAGCCAGAGATCATGTTGCCTTGCTCAACTCTTTTGCACATGTTTTTCATATTTCACACTGGACTGTCATCTCACTATATCTTCATTATACCAATATGTCAATTGGTGGCTGTTCATATGACTCATTACATGCACTGACAGCTGGGCCACATGTGACATTCACACAACATAAGTGTGCAAGGTGCACATACATAACAGGAAACATGGAACTAGTGATATTCTCTCAGACAGTCCACTGGCCAATTTAGTGAGGCATACAGCACAAGTATTAAGTACTGTTGCGTTATTTTATCATTTTCACAGTATTGTTTTGCAAGGTAGAGCCATGTGAGTACTGCATGAGATAGTATCATGTCATACTTCTCTTCAAATGTCAGGATATGTAGGTGTGCTGGATGTGCACATGCTTGTCATGCGTAATGATGGCTGACAAGCAAGTGTTCAGGTAAAGGCAGGTTTTCCACTGGTAAGCTGTTGTATGCTTACCATGGTATGGCCTGCAGTAAGCTGCTTGCACATTGTGATGGGTACAGTAGCCCTGACATGGGCCTGTATTGAAAACATCCATAAGTATAGCTAAAGGGATATGTTGTGTGCATGGAGATCCATCCGCTAACAGCAATTAGTTTTGTAATATTTTTCCTACATAATCATTTAAGGCCATTTCATCTCAGAATGTATTTTAATAACACCTGCAATTGTATGCTAATATACCTTTATTATCATATGCAGAAATCACGTCAGCAGGATGGTACTTAATTCATTACATCCGAGTGACGCCTGCAGGTGCATTTGCAGTTAACTCCTACTGGCGCCTCTATGCATCAAATATAGCTTGTTCAAATTTGCATCAATAATTCCAAAATCATGCTATGTAGAAAGCTTTAAAAGATTTAATCTTAAAGCTTAGACAATAGCAAACTCAACTGCATTAATATTTGACCTCTGTCTAGTGCAGGTAAGTAGATATTAACTGTTGTTTTTATGATATTAATTTATATAGATATCGTTTTCACATTTTTCTAAACATCTCAACAACCAAGTAACACAGACAGAACTCCTTAGCCTCATATGAAAGCTCTTAAATAGATGAATAAAATGCTGCTGACAGTATGTGTGTAACTTGAGTGGTTGTTGAGATACTGTAAGTTGTTTACAAAATATTATAAATGTAATAGTTACTCCCCTGGATTCACAAAGCTCCATGCAAGAATATGGCTATTCCTGCATGGAGTGCTTCATGTCCATTTAGGATAGTAGCAATCCTTGCATATGCATGAAGGCGCGCTGCTATCTAAACTAAACAGACACAAACCAGGAACGTGTGCAGTGGGCATGTGTCAGCAGTCCCAGCATGTAAAACACACCCCCTTCACTCTGAAAGTGCTGTATATCACTTTTTGAGACAGATGAGTGTCAAACTATGTAATATTAGAGCCTTGCTGTAATATTATATAGTAAACGAGTGTCCTCAGACACTGAAATGTAAAAAGCTAACATTTCAGTGTCCGGGGGCACTGAAAAAATAAAAATACCATAAACACCTATAGAAGGCAGCAGCCTTGAAGTGCATACCCCCAAATGTATGCACTCTTGCCCTACATGCAAGGAAGCAGTAGGCAAAAGGAAAGGAATAAAAAATAAAAAAGTAATATTTTTTTCATGAAATAAATCCAAAGTTTAAGCGCCGTGCAGATTGTTTGCATGGTGCGCTGCTATGCTTAGCCTGGCTGAAATCCTGAAAATGATAGACAAGTGCTACTGTGATAGAAAGCATCATCAGGCTGCTGCAGCATAGTGGTACTGCCATGGTGTAACATGTAGAACATGCTCAGTTTGAACCCCCATGCAAAATTATTTAATAAAATTTTAAGGAATGTGAATGATAGATGTCAATCATATGGCTCACATACAGTGCAGTAGGGTTGGGAATATGTAAAATATGCAAAAAGCAATTTATAACTTCAATGAAAAAAATAGATTTAAGCAATGCTTTGCTAGTGTAAGCATTGCTTACCTGCATTCATCTTTGCTTAGCTGGTGTAAGCATTTCTATGCAGATTTGCGCAGAGCTAAGTATAGTGCAGCATATTAAAATTGGCCAATCATGAAAACGTGCAGAAAAATGCCCTATTTTTCCTGCACAGGTGAGAATACAGCCATATCCATTTAGGACTGCACACAGCAGGACCAAAATGGCTGGTAGAGAAGGTGTGCGCTTCCGAGTGCAACGTTGGAGAATCCAGGAGTCCAGGGTCATGGCTGGGCTCCTAGTTACAAACCATGATGGCAGGCTGCTGCAGGGCCAGTACCATGGCTTGCAGTACAAAGCAGAGGCCTGAGACCAGCTTGCATGTGATCTCACCAGTGCCACTGACATACCCCGGACTGGTGAGCAGGTATGTCATCACCATAACAACCTGCAGCAGAGGAGGGGTGCACTCTTGGACCAGTGGATCCAAGAAGCCCGAGCGCCGGATGTCCCACCTGTCTGTAAGTATGCAGTCTTATGTATCGATAACTAAGTATGGAAAAAGTTCAACTTGTGACTGTGTAGGTGTGATTAATGTGTGATGTCTCCCCATACAGCTGCTGCGAAGAGGTCCCAGAATGTGCAGGCTCATGCAGAGCGAATGGCCCGGCTGTGTCAGCAGTATGGTGAGTACAGAATAACTTCTACTATTAGCAGTAAGAAATCAAAATTACAGTAATGGTAGTACTGCTTGTATATATAATTTTGCTGTAAACGTCAGGAATAAATGCCTCTGTCAGGCTGCTAGTATTACAATGGAGTATTACCAGCTGCTCTGTTAGACAGATATCAGTAGCAAACAAGGTACAATATGCAGGAGAGGAATATTAGAATATGTATTAGTGTGTCTGAGTGAACCTGCCAAGAAACTGCCATGTCCCGGCTACTGTAACAGAAATGAAAAGCATTCCCCTGTGCAGATCATGCAGGAATAGTAATTGTGGAGTTCTGAGTTGTACGCAGATATGTATGTCAAAGCTAATAAAGGTGATCCCAAACACTGGTGTATGTCATCTCACTTGTACCTACTAAATAGATATGTGTATGTCCTGCTGAATGCATTAACTGAGGTGAACTAATTTAGCACTGTTTGTCTGCATACTTTAGAATGGACATATCAAATAACTGGAAAAAAAAACAGTACATATTCCCATCAGAATGTGTTTGTTTGTCTGCCAGCATTGCCCTGTGTTAACCTTTCAGTTTCAGCTCTATGTATCTGTGAATGTACTGGGAAATGTATAAGGCTAACAGGTGCAGACCTAAAACCTACACTGTGTACTCAGGAATCTAAATTGCAGTATGTAGTTGTAAAACAGTCAAACGTGCAATCCAGCTAATGTGCACGTTTCACAAACAGTGACACCAATATTTATTGTGTATGCATAAAATGTACTGAAAATGGGAAACAAATAATACATGTGATAATAAAAGTACAGTGCACAAAAATATGTACTAGATTGAAATGTCACAAACAAAGCACAATGTTTCCCCAGTATCTCAGTCTGATAAGGACTAGGCCTGTAGTTCAATTTTGCACACACAGCACGGTTCGAATCCAGGGGCCGCCATTAAAATCTGTCTGTTTCTACAGTTTTAAACTGCAATCTGAATAGAAAAAATAATGTACTGCAACATATGCATTTTCTATACAGGGCACACAGGTAAAGCAATCTGAATAAAATACTAGTATGATGTGTATAATTATGAAAGGTGTACAATTGCTGTGTTGATCAGCCCCAGTCCTATAAGTAGATGCAAGCTAGACATCCACACTCTGCAGTCTGGCCCAGACAAGCCCCTTAAGTGTCACACTCTCACTGATACTTTTCCCAATTGATAAGAAACCTGCACACAGAGAATGTCCCAGTAGATGTATGTGAAAGACTCAACACACACTCCAGGGCCTGCAACTAATATGTGAATCTGAACTATGTGTAGAAACAGCAATGTAATATGCACACAGTTCATCTGGACAGGCCCACAGGTAAAGAAATTGGTATAGAAACAGGTCTGATGTGTATAACTAAAATAAGGGTACAATTGCTCTTTTGATATCTAAAGCTGTTGGTGCGCTATAGCGGCCCCATGTCCCAGGTAGAGTGTAAATGTGGTCAGAATGTAGAGTAGTGAATAGTAGTGTACTAACAAATATACTTGATAGCAGTTGTCAGTTGAATCTGTTCCTTTCCCCCACCACTCAACTGATCCAACCATCACACTGAAACCAACATGGGTATGTTCCTAAACAAACCTCTACTGTTGGGACCATTGTTCCCTTTGATTTATCATTGTTTAAATTGGTTCATAGGTTCATAAGTTGGTACTAGGCTATTGGCCCTAGGGCCTATACAAGCCCAGCCATAACAATTCCCTGGGTATTTCTTCCCACAATATTTACTTTCCTGGACCCCTGTCTAGCAGGGTGACTGACGTGATACCCGGGGTGAATTTCCAATCTCCCATCCAATCGTCAAGGTTCCTTTTGTACAGGGCAAAAGAGGTGCTCTGCTTGACATGTATGGGCAGTCTATTTCAGAGTCTCGGGAGTCCCTAAGTCAAGAAACTCTCCCTCCAGCATGCTTTGTTCATTGTGATGACAAGGTTTTGATCCCTGGAGCATGTGGATCTGAGAGATTGGGATTTCTTTAAGTGTAGCATTTCCAACAGCTCTGGGTTTGACATGACCTTATATATTAAGCAGAGATTACCTCTGAGTAGATGATATGCGACAGAGTATAGCTGGAGTTTTTTTAGGAGGGTCAGCATAGGGCATCTGCTTTAGGCCTGTGATGCTTTTAGTGAAGTATTTCTGCAGCCTTTCCAGTTGTTGCAGATGTCTTGAGAGGTACATACCAAATGGGGCATTGTATTCTATAATGGTTCTAATGAGGGATGAGTACAGTGGGACAATGGCCTCCTTTTTTCTGGATGAAAAGCCCTTAGTGATGAGGTGTGCCACCTAGAATGATTTCCTGACTGTTGTGGTGATGTTGTTATCAAAGGTGAGACCACTGTCCACCTGTGTCCCTAAGTGTCTTATTACACTTTCCATGTTTAGTGTACTGCCACCTATGTGGTAATTCATGGGTACATGTTTTTTTTTCCAAAGGGGATAACTATACATTTCTTGGCATTGAGCTTGAGCCCATGGCTCTGGCATGAAGTATCCGTTTCTGTAAGGTCATTTTTTAGAATATCCACATCATTTGGGGATTCAATAATGGCTCCCAGTTTGCAGTCATCTGTGAACTTTGTTAGCCAGAGTCCCTTAGTGTTGGCCTGTACTTCAGAGAAGTAGATGCCAAACAAGAGCAGTCCCAGGACTGAACCCTGAGGTACTCCACTTGTCACTTGTCTGGAGCTGGATTTGGCATCAGCTACTTTTACAGTGTGGGTTCTGTCAGTAAGCCAGTTGGCAACTCATCGAGTGACATAGGGATTAATGCCCAGCTTAGTAAGTTTATCTATGATTCCAGAGTGAGGAATTTTATTGAAGGCCTTGGTGAGGTCTAGATAGGCTGTGTGGACTGCCTTACCCATGACCACAGCTCTGGAGACTGATTTGAATTAGTCAATCAGGTTCAGGAGACAAGACCGGCCCTTCACGAACCCAAACTTGGTGAGGTCCAGTGTTTGAAGGTTGCCAATGTCTTTGTGTATAAGTTCTATGATAATACATTCCATGGCCTTGCTGATCAGGCTCATCAGACTGATGGGGCGGTAGTTCCCAGGATCCAAGGTGGATCTCCCCTTGTGGAGTGGAATAACTGTAGCTGTGTGCCACTCAGTGGGCATGAAGCCTGAGGTGAGGCTATGATTAAACATGACACTTAGGTGAGGTGCCAGTTCATTTTGTAGTTCATGTAGTACACAGCCTGGGATGTCATCTGGTCTCATGGATGCTGTATTCTTAGCTTTGGAAAGTGCCTTTTTTACCTGTGTTGCATTATTACTAGAATTTGGCAATCTTTTGGTATTGAAATGGGCCCTTTAGGGGGTGAGAGGGGGGTGAAGTTGACACTGAATCAATCTGCCCGGATATTGGCAATATCCTCTGGATCAGTATATTTAACGCCATTCTGTTGTAGTTCAGAGCAGATCTTAGCATTGCCATTTAGATTCTTGATATATCTATAGAATGCCTTGTAGCTGTCCTTGGAATCTTTGGCAATTTTATTTTTGTAACTAGCTTTGGAGGATTTTATGAGGGATCTCAGCTTCTTACTGAGGCTGGTAAGGGAGTGTTTTGCATCCTGGGATTTTGCTCTTTTCTGCAACAGCTTCTTCCTTTTGTTGTAAAGTTTGTTTATGGCAGGGGACCACCAAATTGACTTCCTTTTTTTGGAGGAGAGCATCTTGGTTCTATTTGGGATGGCACGATTCATGCACGAGTGGATGTGCTTGTACAGTGCCTTGGTGTAGGATTCAGCAATCGAACTTTCAGTTCCCATCTGTATGGGTGTCATGAAGTTTGTCACTTCTGACTTGAGTAGCATGAAGTTGGCTTTGGAGAAGTTTTTTACGGAGGTTTTCTTACTGAGGGGTTGGGGGACGGGGGTGTGGATGTCAAGGGTGATTAGCTTATGGTCAGACCTGACTAACGAAGGGATGACCATAGGTGTGGAGCATCGATTTCCAATGTTGGTAATGACCAGGTCTAGGATATTGGAGCCCCTGGTGGGACTATGGATTACTTGATCCAGGGCATTGGAATTTATGAATTCCAAGAACCGTTGGGCAAAGGTGTTGGTACATGAGTAGTTTTCCCAGTTAATGGTAGGGTAGTTGAAATCACCCAGTATTAGGGTATTTGATTGTATCTTAATATTTTCCATTATGTTTAGAACGGTGTAGCGAGAATCTTGGGACATGGTGTGGGATCTGTAGCAAGCTACAATTTGGATTGCAGTCTTACCTAGAGTTAGTTGCACCTGGAGTATTTCAGATGTATTGTGCTGGGCAACTAGTCTGGTGGTGTGAATATCCTTGGTGAATATGGACACTCCTCCACCTCTAGTGTTTTGGTCCTGGTTTGGTGGCCGAAAAGTGTGGTAAGAGTTGTATCCTGGTATTGCAGGGGTGTTCTCTGATTTATTTCCAGTATTTTTTTACTACAATTTTTCATGCATCAGTAGTGTAATTTAAGTATGTAATATGATTTATAACCTCTTTCTTATTAATGCTTGTAGGAGAAATACTGTCCCTGCAGTGGAGTATTCCTGTATTCCAAATTTTTGAGAAGATACCCTCATAGCATTTGCTACTACCCTTTGTTGTGAGCTTTTTGATTATTTGAATGCTTTTCTGCAGTTTCCAATTGAGTAATGCAGATAGTGAAGGCTGAATTTTATGTCTGAATTCCAAGTTTTTCACAAATTTTCTGAATTATAGTGCTTCAACGGTATCTTTAAATTGGAGATTATGATGTGCACCTGTGTCATGCATAAATTCAGCATTTTGCTTGTTAGCTGTGTGCATTTATTTTATTTTCTAAGTGATTTTCCCTCTATACCTATAAACCATCAAGCCTCCCCAAGTTGAACTTGAGTCCATTTATTCTTCTCTGATGGGGAATCTTTCATAACTGTGGGAGCAAAAAACATCCAGGGGGCATCATTCCTGATGTTATAAGGGTTGCTTGTGTACTTGTTAGCATCCCATCTGTGATGATCCTAAGTCCACCCTGTGTCCAGGGGGATAAGCAAACCACATCACTGTGGCAGTAAGTTGTAACAAATGTAGCTGAAACCACATCATCGTGGAGCTTGCAATACTTTCCTTATGGAGGTGCATGCTCCCATATTGCCACTGTGATGCATGCCACCTGTCAATGGCTTGGTGAGCTTAATGCCTCTCCTTAAGCTATATCCTTTGCATCCTAATCCCTTCTCTGAGGCATCTGGTACAGTCCACAAGCTTTCCCCACCATGTCTTCCTCTCCAGGATGGGTATACCAGCCTTACCCTGTGAGAGCTCTCATTCTCCCAAGCTGCTGATTGACTCTGGCTCACCTGGGCCACAATTAGTGCTTTACCATCTTTGCTACTAGAGTTAGCAATTCTCTACATTTTGTACCAAAGATATACTTGCATTCTATTAGTGTGTCTGAGGCATTTTCAGACTTCATTATATCAAATGTTCACTTTCATGGTACCATTCAGAACTGTTTGTTCGTAGTGATTGTCTTCAGTATTTCTGTTCAACAACATGCAATTATTTTAGGCACATTTGTTTGCTTTCATACTTCTTTACAAAATGTTTTTTTTACAGCACATTCTCTGCAGAATTAGATACTGAAAGTAAGACAACTCCTCTAGTCATGCTTACAACCACAAGAACAAATGTAAAATAAAAATAAAATAAATAAACTGCATGAGGCCTGAATTTTATTTGCACATTCCTTTATCTTGGCTACATGGCATATTCATATGGCTTTCTCTTTCATGCCTATTGCTTTTGCAGTATATTTATTCATTCATTCATTCTCCAGTTGCCAGCTTAATCAGAGTCTCAGGGAACTATGGCATATCCTAACATTTGCTGGCAACAAGAAGAGGAACTAATCCTGAATGGCATGCTAGTGAAAAACTCTCTCTCACTCACTCACTCACTCACTCACTCACTCACTCACTCACTCACTCACTCACTCACTCACTCACTCACTCACTCACTCACATTCACGCATCACAGAGGTTTGCTTAATTTGGAGGAATGCATGTGCATGTCCAATAATTTTTTTCAGATATGGTGGAGCACCTGGCAAAAAACTCTGTGGAGACAGAGGATGTGCAGGCTGCACACCAAACGCATCTCAGCTAAGTAAGAACCAAACCAAAGAGCAACTCTACCCACAGTGCTGTCAACCTCCTCACTTTATTTCTGATTTTGGATGTCTGATTCAAACTCAGACTTTATCTTACACATATCCATTTTCTCATTTATTCTTTTTAACTTTGTACTAGTTATTTCACTTGTTTTTTAAAACATCCACATTTTATGTTTCTCTAAGTAGCGTGCCCCTTGTTTCCACATTCTTTTGTACCACATTCTGCTCTTTGTGTTCATGCAGCTCACCGCATTCACAGTCTTTGGTTCTGTTTAAAGCTCAGTAACACAGTCATAAGTAATTTCTATAAAATCTTGTGCTGCTTAAAGGACAAATGGTATGCTGTTTCTAAAGCCATAGATTAGTACTAGGACAACTGCCCTTGTGGGCCACTTTATGCCTAGTCAATTACCCCACATGAGAATCAAACCCTGATCATTGTGTCTGTAAGGTAAACCAGATACACTTGAAGGAACCACAGAAGAAACACCAAGGGACCACAGCTTCACTCAACAGAGGTTTACTGAAATACTAAGGGCTTTCATCTACTCTATCACCAGACTTCATCAGAGTATGCAGTAAAAATCGCACACAAGTTCAAATACCTCCTAAAACATCACATGACTCCACACATCCAATCATTATTTACAAAAAATAAGACGTAAAACAATTAAAATCAATGTACAGTTAATCACTGTAAGCAATTGCACTAATTGTTAATTAGTAATTCAAAACGTGTAGTTAAAAATTATACTTGGTAGGATTTTAATTTTAATATAGTACCAATACAAATGTGTTCATTAACCCCAGGATACATGCCAGCGTTAATCCTAAGTTGCCATAATAATTCACATTGTTCCAAAAAATCCTCCTATGGACCTCTCCTAGTGTTCCTTAGCACACAGTCCAACCCAAACAATAGAAAATGGTGTGAATGGTTACTATGTACATGTTTAACTAAAGAGTTTGTAGCCTTATTTTTTCTGATATCAAGGGAGTGCTCATATATTTGCTCCCTCAGTTTTCTTTGTTGTTTTTCCTATATAGAAACTGGTGCATTTTTGACACAAGGCCAAGTAAACAACTCCCTTGGTATTACAATTACAAAAAAGGTAGATTTAAAAAAAGTCTCCATTAACATAAATGTGGTCCGTGTTCAAAATAAACTTACATTGGCTACAAAAAACACACTTCCCAGTACTATATTTCCTGTTAGATTCCAAATCTAAACATACAATGTTGGGCTCCAAATAAATTTTAATGGTTCTACACTTTTTGTAAACAATGACTGGTCTGTTCCCCACCTTGTTAAAGGTACCATTGAACAAGGAAAAAATAGACCAGTTCTTATTGAGAATGCTCCTAATGGCTCGGTCTTCTGCATAATATTGCATTACAAGACATTTAGAAAAATCATTCCTTAATGGGTTCACAGGTCTGAACAGTTCTTTGACTGACCCAATATTACTTCTAATAAGAGGTACAGTATCGCCAGCCTCTTTTCTTCCCTTTATATCCATACATACAGATCTAATAAGCTGGGAGGGGTAACCCCTGGCACTAAACATATTAGCCAGTACCTCCCTTTCTTTGTCAAAAAGATGGTTATCCAAAGTCATCCTGGCTAAACGAATGAACTGACCATTTATAATTCCTCTTTTTTGGAAGTTAGAATGGTTACTTTCATAGTGAAGTAAGCTGTTACTGCACATTGGTTTTCTGTATATTGTACTTTCAGTGCTCAGTTTTTTGTCATTTTTAAACAAAGCAACATCTAAATAATTGATAAAAATGGCACTGAAATTATAAGTAAATATCAGAAAAGGTATAGTACTGTCTAAAAACTTAACAAAAGACACTATATCTGCATTGTCACCCTCTCATGCAGTAAAGATGTCATCCAGGTATAGGGTACGTACCATGGAGGATATATACCCAATTCTGTGACAGAATATGTGAAAACCAAGATGCTGAAGATGGCCTGGGTTTGCAATATATTCCTTGTAGATAGTAATTGTGAAACATTTGGTATTATCAGACATACGAGCAAAAAGCAAAAACAAAAACTAATAAAAATGAAGGTGTCCAGGAGTCTGTAAGCCCAAATAATCCACCAAGATTCCTTGAACGCAATTTTATTTGTAAGACAAAAAGCGTTTTCGCTACTGAAATAAACAGTAGCTTCTTCAGAAAGACAAACAAATCCTTTGCGCCAAAAGTTTTAAAAACCAAAAGAGGTGTGTCAAATGACATCACTTCCTAAAATACGCACATTTTAGAGTAAAGCCAAATAATGAGCAAATATTAAAACAAACATTCAAAGTTATATTTACAAGTGTTATAGGAATTATTATTAAAAGTATCAAGACAACTATTAGAACACTTCAGCTGACCTCAAGTTATAATAAATCGTACTTATAACATATTAGGAATTTTTATTTAAAAACTTTTATAAAAATGTTTTAGAAAAAAATAAAATAACAATGAAAAATAATAATAATAATAAAGGAATATCCTACTTAATCACAAAGCTTATACAGTTGGACTTGAAAAGTTATGAATAACTAGCCAAGTTATCTCATATAACTTTTTACTTTCAATACAGCAGAAATATTGCAATTCTCATTCAGGCCCGGAACATTAAAGGCATCTAGTTTTATCTGCCACTCAAGTTCACGTGTTTCTAAAAAAAGGGATACGGGACCACCCCTAAACCCAGGGGAAAGATGGTCAATGCCCATAAACTGAAAGTTATGGCCAGGGTTATAAACAATGTGTTTGGCCAGGGCGTTCTCAATTTTTTCATTCCTGATGGCATAAAAATGCTGGTAAATCCATTCACGTAATTTTCGGTCCGTTTTACCTACATAGAATGCCCTACAGCAACTACACAAAGCAACATAGACAACGGATCTAGTTTCACAATTAATCCTATGATGGATCAAATACTTTCTGTTTCGGACATTAAATGATTGTCCCGTCTTGAAAGTGTGACACCAATTACAGGTACCACATGCAAAAGATCCTTTATGTCTACTAAGCATGTTAGAGTCTGTATTATTTTGCATAAGTTTCTTCAAATTGTTACCTCTTCTATAAACCAATTTTGGTCGAAGACCCAATTTGCCTACAAGGAAAGAGTCATTACTAATAAAATGCCAATTTTTGCAAATAGTGGCCCAAATGTACCTCGATTCAATATTAAATGTAGTAATAAAACTTGTTTGAAACTTTCCTTGACTAAAGGAAACAGGACTAGTATGCATTGGCTCACCAGACTCTACCATATTGGACAAGTTGGGACTAGTGCCCGCAACATCTGGTAGATTCCTATTTTGGTAGAGGAGAGGTTTAAAAAAACCTGTAGCTCTTTTTAAAGAAATCTCCTCAATAATCACATCAACCAGAGTGTGCGGGTAACCTCTGTTTGTAAAAAGTTATTTCAAAAAATCACATTCTTTTTGGAAGGAACTATATGTACTACACATACACACTGCTCTGACAAATTGGCCCTTTACTATGGCTCGTTTCTGCTCAAATGGATGGGAACTGGAAAAGTGCAAGAGGGAATTACAGAAAGTGGACTTCCTAAAAACGGACGATGCTAATTTCTCACCTTCTGAACCTTTAACCAGTTTAACATCCAGATAGTCAATCTCATCAACTGAAAATTGATGAGTGAACTTAAGAAAAGTTGTAGTACTATTCATATAGTTCACCAAACCTTGAGCTTCAAGGGCACCACCATGGAATAATATAAAAATATCATCAAGGAAGCGTGTATACATTTTAATATGATGTTTAAATTCTGGACAAGCCAAAACAAACTTCCTCTCCCAGTAAGCCATAAAAAAATTGGCCACACTGGCCCCACGTGGTGATCCCATTGCCACCCCCTGTTTTTGGAGATAGTATTGTTTGTCAAAGATGAAAAAATTGGAACTTAAGACGATGTCCAACAGTTCTGTAATGACATCAATGTCTTTCTGTGTAGCTTTGATCTCCTTTAATAACACTCCAATCCATTCAATGGCTTCCAAATGGGGAATAGAAGTATAGAGATCTACAACATCGATGGTGAGAAAGTTATCAAATTGGTCAAGTTCAATATTACTGATGTTGTTCAAGAAGGACCAAGAATCCTTACACACCTCTGGGATGGTTTTGATGTATTTGGCCAAAATCTTATCAATAAGTCTAGCACAGGGGTGGGTCATGGAAGATCTACCATCCACAAGAGCTCTCATCGGTGGATTATGTAGATCCTTATGGATTGTAGGGATCCCAAACATAACAGGAGTTTTTGGAAAGGAAATATCGATGAAATTGTACGTGTCGATATCAGTTTTACCTGCCAAAAACATGTCCCTAAAATATCCCCTAATCCTCCTATAAGTTCCATTCATCTCATTTAGTGATGACAAACAGTAAGCCGGAGAGTCCAAGATATGTAACATTTTTTCTGTATAAGCAACATTATTCAATACAACCAAACCACCCCCTTTGTCAGGCTTGATAACCCTGACAGGAGCCTGGCGGAGGTTGGTCAATGCCATTATTTGTTCCCTACTGATGTTGAATTTAGATGAATTTAAACTGGGACCAAAAGGACTCTCCATTTGTCTTATATCAACCTCACATACTCTTTCAAAAGTATGTAAGCCAGTATGTAGTGGGGGGATGAATGTACTAGGTAACTTCAAACCTGGTCCTAAAACATTAATATCATTACTGTACAAAAGATCTAAGTTCAATTTACGAACAAAACATTTCAAATCAATGATTGTCTTGGTTAAATTGAAATGTCGGCTAGGAATAAAAGTATTCCCCAAGGACAACAGTTCAACAAGTTCAGGTTCCAAAAAAACATTAGAAAAGTTATAAATCTTGAAATCTCCTTTGATATTCGATTGAATTAGAGGAAAAGGTTTGTCCAAATCATCACCACTGTCCATGAGGGAAGACTCGGGACTAGCACCAGGAAAAAAAGAAGAAACGTTTAGTTGTTCCGGGCTCTGTTCCTGTTCGTGTAAGTCCGCTGAGCTCATGGTCCTAAAAAATTTTTATCATTGTTGTTACTTGGATTATTGTAGCCCCTGGCATTTTTAGATTTATTAAAGTTATTAGCTTTTATCCTATTACTGCGCCTTGGGCCAATGTCAATAGGATCAACTAACTCTTCATCAAGACCAAAAGAATTAGCATGGGAAGGTTCAGCATTGTTCTTTTGAATACTAGTAGCAGCCCTATCATTATATGTATCACAAGAGGTGGAATTTTGAAGTTTAGGATAGGCATTAAAATGCTGGTAAGCAAGCCTATCCCTATCTAATTTCTTTGTTTTGTTTTGTTTTAGTTTCACCATTAGAGCATCAATGCTGTTGAAAATACGATTATAATCGTATTTGTATCTCAAGAAATCAATATCAAGTTTAATGATTCCATCAAGGTTATTAATTTCAGTAGTAAGCATGTCAATGTGGTTGGTATAATGCTTAACCAGAAGTTCAATCAGCTGTGCTCCCTGACGTTCAAATAGAGCCAACAGGTCGGACTGAAAAGAAGAGTCAAAGATAAGCCCAGAAGGTGCGAAAGGGCTCCGCAAACCTTTGGGAACAATATTTTCCTTTAAACATTGTTGGAAGTAAACCACTTCCAATTGTAATTTCTTTAGTTTGACCAATTTCGAGTCAAGTTGTTTTAATTTATTCATGATAGTGTCCATATTACCAGTGGACTCTACCATTCCCGAAGCCGGTCGCTCCTCAGTTGACCTTTGAGTGAATTCGAAAGATTCCAAATTACCAATCCACTCAGCTATAGAGGAAACGCCAATAAGCCCAGGATTACTAGTACAAGTACGATTTACAAGTATGATTTATTATAACGAGGTCAGCTGAAGTGTTCTAATAGTTGTCTTGATACTTTTAATAATAATTCCTATAACACTTGCAAATATAACTTTGAATGTTTGTTTTAATATTTGCTCATTGTTTGGCTTTACTCTAAAATGTGCGTATTTTAGGAAGTGATGTCATTTGACACATCTCTTTTGGTTTTTAAAACTTTTGGCGCAAAGGATTTGTTTGTCTTTCTGAAGAAGCTACTGTTTATTTCAGTAGCGAAAACGCTTTTTGTCTTACAAATAAAATTGTGTTCAAGGAACCTTGGTGGATTATTTGGGCTTACAGACTCCTGGACACCTTCATTTGTATTATCAGACATGGAAGACAAACTGGAAATCTAGACCAATGCTGATGCAATTTTTTTACACGTTAAGAAAAAAGACGATATATTGTGCAAACTCTGTCATCTGAGTCAGAAGTTATCAGGGATTGTGAGATCTTTGTCTGTAGAGCATGTTTATTCCAAAGTAACACCAAACTATCACTTGCCATCTGTAGAATTGATAATAATGAACTGTAAACAGATAAATCTGAAATTTAAATTGCATTCTCTACTCCTTTGAAGGTGTTGACCTTTGATAGCCTGGATGAAGCAGTTGAGAAGATTAAAAAATATATCCTTGAAACTAGTCTAATTACAAGTGGAGCAAAAGGGTAGAGAGACTTAAAATGAAAGATATTGCTATTATTGGAGAAATAGAAAATGAACGGGAAAACAAATCTGATTTGAATTGTGCGCATACCAATATCCTCTGTTGAATAATCATCTTATTGCCTGCCTGACATACCACTAACTGGCATGCTGTTGCAACCCTGAATGCCATTACATATATGCACGGGTTCTGTTTGCTATGGCACTGTTATAATTGCACTGTTTTGGGTTAATGGGAATATCCATGCATGCTATTTTGACTAATGTTGTAATGTGTTGTGCATGACTAATCAATATTCATTGTTAATTTCCACACCATAGCACAAATGAGAAGGCAGATCCCAGCAGATTTGCCTCTCCCACCCCACTTGGCAGAGGCGCCGGGTTCCAGCACGTCTGAGACCCAACCCAAACCTTCCTCATCTACTGGTCCTGCACCACCCTTGGGTGTAACCCCTGCAGGGGATGGGGCTTGCCCCCTCTGCAAGTGGGCGCAGTGACGACGTTGTCACCCAGGACAAGGTTTGTGGTGTGGTGTGCAGTGTCCTCCAGATGGAGCTGGATAACTGCCTGAGCCAGGTGGAGGGCAGGCTGTCACAACTAGAGGGGTAGGCGGCCCCTCCAGCTCAGCCCCCTGCACAGCCACCTTTGGGGCTGTGAAGGAGTAGTTTTGACTGCCATCAGGTGGGGACATCAGCACCACTACTACCATCTGGGCGGGGTCATGAGCCTCAGATTGCCAATCACCCTCCCCGCCAAGGTGTTTACCCCCCATGTGTCATACACCGCCCCTGTCATCTGGCTTGTCTGTCTGCAAATGCAACCTTTCCTACCAAACCTCGCTCACCACACTTACCAATAATCCTTCCTTAACATCTAACTGTCACTTTAAAAAAAGGGCATCTGTCCCACAAAAAAAGCATTTCCCATACATAGCTCTTCATTTTGCCCAGAGACATGTACCCAGCACACAATCTAACCCTACCAATCATCCGTATTGTATGATGCCCACACACCTCCCTATAGGGTGTGAGGTTTCAAATTCTAAATGGCCCACATTCAAAGCAGCTGTTGCTGCCAAAGAAATGCAGGCCTATAATCCTTTCCTTCACCCGTCCTGCATATCCATACTTGTTTCTCCTCTTGTTTGTCCCCCTACTTGAACCAATTTCACCACTTTTCTATCTCCCTTTCTTCTTTTCTTTATTTGAAATTAGCACAGGTTTAAGAGTCTGTAAGTGGCCATAAGCGGGCATAAGGGAAGCTAAGCTTACATAAGTGTCACTTAGCTCTGCACAAACCCACGCAAACCCACTTACAACTGCTTTAAAGTACCTTAATCACTCTGTCTCCAACAGCACCTGTTCTGCCCAGGAGCAAAATAAGCAGCCCTTGCAAGTCTCAAACCCAGGACCATGCACACTATAGCCAAAGTGATTTACCACTAAGCAATTTTAGTTATAAACAACTATGATGTTTTTTCAAACATATCATCCAGTACAGTCATCCAAAAGTAGGGGAAATGTATTGATATATGTAGATATATGTATGTGTATATATTTATATATATATATACACATATATATGTGTGTGTGTGTGTGTGTGTGTGTTCGTGTATACATATACATATATATATATATATATATATATATATATATATATATGCATCTATATAAATATATATATATATATATATATATCTATATATATATATATGTGTACATATATATCTATATATATATATATATATATCTATATCTATATATATATATATATATATATATATATATATATATATATATATGTATATAAAAACACACCAAATAAATATATGACCAAAGGCACCATTAATGGGGATGAGGGGGCCCAAATTAAGTACCTCTTGTAATTATTGATCTCATCCCCTCCTCCACAGCTGAAGAGATCTGCCTTGCAGCACAATACCAACACTTGCAAGTCTCATACCCAGGACCCTAAACAACATAGACACAAGAAGTTAACAGTAATCCATCTCAGCTGTACGATGTCAGGATGGTATCAATAACATATCATGCAGAACAGTTTGTCTACCATAGGGAATGCGCAATGTGGAAGTAGTAAAAATTCCAATGATATACACACACACACACACACACACACACACACACACACACACACACACACACACATGCACACACACACACATACACACACATGCATGTAAATTTGGTGAGGTAAGGCTACATGTCCCTCTCTTGCGTGCTACCTGTTGGGTATGGGATCCATTCCATGTCTTGTAAGATGTGTGCAAGCCATGGCTGCCTCTGTTGCAGGTAAGTGGCACATTTGATGGATAAACTTCTTGGACAGCAGACCATTTCTTGGTGTGACATTGAGGACTTTTACTTGCTGGAAAGTCCATACTCATGAAGAGTGAATGCTGTCAGTACCTCAAAATCTGCTTCCACAATATGTTATTTGGAGTGTATGCACACATATGCTTCCAGTGTTTGTTAAGGTTTGTATTCCCCATAGTAGGTATATTTGGGGAGGCAGGTTGGGTTGGAAGACAGACAAGACAGCATACAGGGGCAGTATATGACAAATGTGGTGGGTAAATTTTACAATGGCAAACAGTGCAGTCATGTATGTGGCAAGGATGTATGGGACAAGATTAATGTAGAAAATAAACATATGGCCATCCAATACAGATGATGACACATGTTGCAAACTGGTCATGCAGGCTGCCTAGTAACATGCCACAACACCGAGGGAGTTGCAGGAATGTCAAGCAAGTACTGGCTGTGCAGTACCTGTGTCAACAATCACCTGGACTCTGCATAAGTGTGGCACATGGGTTAGGGTAATCAGATGGGACATTTGTTCCACAGGAAACATCAGCCAGGGCTCTCTATAGGTAGTGTATGCATAACATCAAAAGTCCCCCAAAGGCATGTGTTGCAATGTGTAAAGCTTTACCAAGACCAAGTTGGAAACCTACAGACAGTATCAATTAAGATACATGTGCTGCATAAGCAAAACCTCACCCCGCCTCATGCCCGCCATCCCCATTTGTACCTTGCTGGTGCTAGTGTACACCTGTATGTTTTCCATTAATTAGCAGGGACTAGGCTGGTACACATGGTGTTCAGAATTTGGGACACTCCAAAATGACACACATGTGTAGCCCGTAGTTGTCAAGCATCTGCAAAAAGGCTGAGGATGGGGAGGGGGTGTCATCCTGAAAAACAACAGTGAACTGAAGCAGAAATCCAAAGCTCACTAAGAATGGCTGTATCTGCACACAGTCAAGGTCATGGATTGTGGCAGAGATAATCCTGACTCCATAGCAATAGTGACGGCACTGTGTGACCTCCATGGGCTGTGCACATGAGTTGACCTTGCAATCATGCAGACTTGGGGGACATTCGTAGGACAGAGTGACCAAATGCTGGCAAATGCAGATGGCCCATACTAGTATTCTCCTTCCAGGAATAGTCACTGCTGTAGTACAGTTAACATTTGGTGCAACAAACCATCATGATAAGGGTGTGCACACTTATGCACCCACAAACTGTATGCATCTCAATTAGCATTCGCATAACTAACACATTTGTTTGATACTGCATTTGATTGCACAGGCCATATGTCACATATCAGGTTAATGTAATGTTATTATATGTATTAATGTGGCACCATGGCATATGAGGAAAGAGGGTGCCATGTCAATAGGGGTGTGTACATTTCTCATAGCCACAGTAAGGTTTGAAGGTTGTTAGTGAAATTGAATTTGTATTGGCCATACGTGCACCACTGATGATGAGATCTGTAAATCAGATATCAGGCATTCACTAATGACATCTGTCCACATATTATGCCAGGTATGTGTCAGACAAACACATAGGGGGTGTGAGCAGCAAAGCAAACTGACACACATATACACATTCAGCTATGGTGTGTACACCTGTGAGGTATGGTGCACAGTAAATGCCAGGGTGCTGAACAGGTGCACAGCAATACTGTGTACATGGGTGCAGTGTGTTTCAGGGGAAGGGGCATCACCTACTAACACAACCCATGCATCACAGAAATGTATAATATTGGTAACCAGGATTGACTATAGCTGCACTGCATGCTGTGGAGTGCCCATATGTCATGCATGTTGACAGATGGGTAATGAGAGGTCTCTGTGTAATATCTTTGTGCAACCTCACCTGTAAGTGTGTGTGTGTGTGTGTGTGTGTGTGTGTGTACTGTTAAGCAATAATGTACAGGTCTTAAAGTGCGTTTCTTGTTTTTCCCTCACAGGTGGTGAGGTGGGTCAGGGTCCCTCCTGCAGGCAAACTGATGTTAGTGTCCATACAGACACTGACAATGATGACAGGTGTGTTGAGATGCAGGCAGGGTTGCCAGGGATTTAAGCTCTGCCATCGTTTGACATCTCACTGTTATCCACCCCATCCCCGCACACAGTGTTATTGCCTATACATACCCCATCACCAGTGGCCATAGATGAGGGACAGTTGGCAGGTGGTGGCATGGGACAGGACAGTATGGTGTCTATGGCACATGTGTCTGGACACAGCAGCCATAGCTGGATGTCTGTTGGGGTACCACACAGGGAGATGTACAGGGGTGCTCATAGGAGGGCCACTGGTCATCATGTCCCTAGCAGAAGTGCCACATCAGGTGCCATCAGATGCATGTTTCAGGCCATCATGGAGGTGCAGGCACATATGGAATGGTATACCAGACTAGGTCTGAGGCTGCAGAAGGCTACTCATTCCTTTGTTATTGACAACATCCATGATCTTGCAGGTGCCCACCATTACTTTGCAGAGGTCATGGATAGATGGTTGGGTGAGATGGTGGGAATCCTCGAGCATGGAATGTCTGTGCTTGAGCATATGGTGGGAGTAGTGCGATGGCCACATGGACATAGGTTCATAGGTTCATAGGTTCATACTAGGCTATCTGCCCTAGGGCATTTATAAGCCTAGCCAGAATGTGTTTGGCTTTCACCACCCATTTTAAATTTATTTTGCTATGCCCTTTTTCAAGGTTAGTATACTGTGCCTCTGTCTAACAGTGACACAGAAGTGATACCCGGGGTAAACCTACAATCGCCCATCCACTCATCAAGATTCCTCTTGAAGAGAGTCAATGAGGGACTCTGCCTAACCTGGACTGGGATTTTATTCCAGAGTGAAAGGAGCCTCTGGGTAACGAATCTGTCCCTCCAGCATGTCCTATTTATTTCAGTGCTGAGGTTCAAGTCTCATGAGCACGTAGCTCGATGGGATTTGGATTTTCTGAGGTGCAGCATGTCCATTAACTCCGGGTTGGACATGGCTTTATACGTCAGGCACAGATCGCCTCTGAACAGGGGGTATGCCACTGAGTAGAGTTGGAGTTTCTTTAACCAGGCAGCATATGGCATCTGTTTGAGCCCTTTGATCCTCTTGGTGAGGTACTTTTGGGGTCTTTCCAGTTGCTGCAGGTGTCTGGTAAGGTACATCCCAAAAAAGACATTGTACTCAATTATGGGCCTGATGAGGGATGAGTAAAGAGGCACGATGACCTCCCCTGATCTAGATGTGAATCCTTTCATGATTAGGTGGGCTATATAAAATGTTTTTCTTACCACTTTGGCCACATGGTTGTCAAATGAGAGACTGCTATCAACTTGGGTCCCCAGGTCCCTAATTACTTCTTCTGTACTTAATGGATTACCACCTATGTGGTAATTTGTGGGCACTTTTTTTGCCAAAGGGGATGACTATACACTTTTTGGCATTTAGCTTGAGGCCATGGCTCTGGCACTAGTTGTCTGTTTCTATGAGGCCCTTTTGGAGGATGCTTGTGTCGGCTGGAGAGTCGATTGTGGCGCCCAGTTTGCAGTCATCTGCGAACTTGGTCAGCCACAGTCCTTCCGTGTTGGCCTGTACCTCCGAGAAATATATACCGAACAAGAGAGGTCCCAGGACTGAGCCTTGTGGGACACCACTTGTAACTGGTTTGGAGTCTGACATGGCTCCAGCAATTCTAACCATGTGGGTTCTGTCCTTGAGCCAGTTTGCAATCCATCTAGTGACATAGGGGTTTATATTTAAGCTGGTGAGCTTATATATAATGCCCGAGTGGGTATTGTATCGAAGGCTTTTGCGAGGTCCAGGTAGGCTGTGTGGACCACCTTCCCCTCGTCAATCGCCTTGGTGACTGTTTCAAAGAAATCAACCAGGTTTAAGAGGCAGGATATGCCCTTACCAAAGCCGAACTGGGTAGGATCCAGTGTCTGTAGGTCCTCAATATCTTTATTTATGAGGTCCATGATGATCCTTTCCATAGCTTTGCAGACCAAGCTAGTCAGGCTTATGGGGCGATAGTTTCCAGGATCTGTTGAGGCACCACCTTTATGGAGAGGGACCACTGTTGCTGTACACCACTCTTTGGGCACATATCCTGTAGTAAGGCTGAGATTGAACAGTAGTTTTATGTATGTGTTTAGCTCTTCTTGGAGTTCATGTAGGACGCAGCCCGGGACACTGTCTGGTCCCATTGATGCTGTGTTTTTACATAGGCCAGCAACTACAACAGCTGGAGCCAGCAACTACAACAGCTGGAGGTTGACATGGACATGCAAGAAGTCAGAGCCTCTCCTGAAATGGCAGTACCAGCCCCAGCACTGCATGGGGGTGCTGTCCACACCACAACACAGCAGGCCATGTGCACGTGGCCCTGGCTGGTCCCAAGAGAGACCTGGATCCAGCGGACATATGTTATCATCAGGGGAGAATACCATATTGTGGCTTGTGCCTGGTGGTGCCCGTGGAAACCCTGGCAGGCACAGTTCTCATGTCCGTGGCCAGATATGGTGAACTGTACACCCTGCTAGGTACGGTCTACAGTTGTCCAACAAACACCTATATAGGACAGCCACATGGTAGAACTGTGTGCATACATACACACACACACACACACACACACACACACATCACCAACACAGCTAGGGAAACCCCATACCTACACACACCACATCGCAAAAGCCCAATTTCAAATGTATGGCTCAGCCTAGGTCTCTGATAAACCAACAATACACCCTGTGCATATGATACCTGTGCCACATCCCTGTCACTCATAACATCAATGCAGGGACAGGCTAATATGGTTCTGATGCACAGGGTGACTGTACTATGGTGTACCAATGTAATGGTGTGTAGCATGTTTTCAGCACTAAAGTTTAATGCTTACATGTCAGAAAGTGTAGCTGTCCAGTCATGATGCATTATAGCTGTTATTAACACTGAGTGATTATGGTCTCCATAATGTATTCAGTTTGGGTTGTAGGTGTCCATGTGTCAGCAGGATGTTGATCTGCTCTTGATTCCTACAAGGGATATGGAGCTGTGTTGACACCTTGACTGTACCATATCCTGGATACAGCTGAACACATCACAGGTCTATATAACAGTTACTGTATGTGCCACATGCCTGATAGGTCTGGGGGTGTATAACGGTGAGTGCATGGTGTCTGATGTCAGCAGCCCTTCTACAGTGGACAATGGTAAGTGTATGGGGTGGTACACACCACATGTTTGTGTATAACACACACAGATGCTTTGGTGTTGATGCAATACACAGAGAATACTATACACATGGCTGTATGTACTTTTGAAAGCAACTCATTTTAGCCTATGTAATTCCACAAAGACAGAATAGGCAGAACAACACATTGGGGAATAAGCAATCTGCTAGTTTAATGTCATTGACGATGGTACTGGCAGGGTATATGTCCCCTTCCCCAATGTAGTGCAATCCCTAACTCGGTATACATAGGTGTGCTGGTGTGGTTGGCACAGTCCTACCCTTTGGAGGATGTGAGGTGGTGTAGAACCAGAGATAGTGTGATTGACAACTACTTAACCTGTTAACATGAACTGTACAGTATTACAGCCAACTAAGTGGGGGGGGGGATACATTCAACAATAACTGCAATGATGGTGGCTGTGTCCACAAGATCCACACCCAGCTATATATACCAACCCCAGTATCGCGGTACAGCTATACAGTGGGGAGACGAGCATTTACACATCTACTACAAGTTGTGATGGAATGAATTTCCACAGGATGATATCTGTGAAATGTTAGCATTTGCCAGGCATTTCTCAGGCAGATGACCTCCTGGGACATGTATATTCTGCAAACTGAAGTAGATCCAGTCACATACACACACACACACACACACACACACACACACACACTCTCCTACTTGGCAACACTGGGACTAGAACCCTTACCTAGGTATGTAGTGCTACTGATGTGTGTGGCCTTAATTGCACACACCACACAGTTTTTAGGATGAGGTGTATTTACATGTTAAGTGAAGATCATCACCAGGCCCTGTACAGTATGGTAATAGGGGATGTACTGGTTGTTTATGAACGATACATATTATGACATACTGTCATATACACATTGACAAACACATACCAGTCATACACACATCTGAGGACCTGGGCTTATCAGTGCTAGCTACCTTGTCAATGTGTCCATTCTGTTACAGATAAGTTGCACATAGTACATGCATCACTGGGCTGGATAGTGTCATCAGTTACCTGTATGGTTGATGGTGACAGTGGTCCTCATGCAGTGGAACATGGGACATCTACTGGGGGTACCATGATGTAATGACAGTACACCCTGCACCTACACCCTGCAGTGGATATTGTACTCACTGAAACCCATGATAATACTCTGACATACCCACCATCACACATTGACCAGAACTGCAATACAACCCCTTGTCTATCTCAAGAGTGCTACTACAGAGTTATTCTTCTATTGCACATGCCACAGGGATAGAAGGGTGATGCATTGTCATGGACCTTCTATGGTCAGCAACATCATTATCCCAAATGCTGTGTGGAAAGGTGTATTGTATTAGGAAAATGTGGACTCAGAATGCTGTATCCTACAAATATACACACATGCACACACTTGCCAGAACTCGGAGGGTAACTCATGCCTATCAACCCATTTGTACAGTGTTGTGCTGGTAGTGCAAGCTCCAGGTATCCCATAGGGTGAAGAGTGTAACAAGGTACATGTAATGACAATTACAGCAGCAGTCATATCTAACTATGGCAATGGGGGGGGGTACAGTGGGTGTGAAGGGCCTTAGGGTATTATCAACTACAGGTCTACAAACATACAGACACTGTTATTCTCAGTAATGCACATCTACACATTTGTCAGTACTGGGGTCCATAGGTGCAGGTGTTCATAGATGTGTATCAGTATATTGTCCATGGAGAGTTGGGAAGAGTAGGGGATCTGTGTACAGTGGTATCATGCCACCTGCCATTTGCCAGCAGGCCATCTATCAACAGATGTCACGGGGGTGATCCTCAGGGTGAGAGTTACATGCAACATCTAATCATCTAATCTGGTTGCCTCTTGCAGAGAGCAAGTGAGGTGCTCCAGTTGACATGTATGCAACATGTATTAAATAACATGGTTAGTGTCTGTCTTGGAGACCTGTAGCCAAGCATGTTCTGTTGACTGTGGTAGTGTAGTTGAGGTATCCATGGCATGTGGTGCATACAGGGTGTAAATTCCTAGCTGTGGAATTCATAACACAGCTGGGCAGACATGTCAATGTCACTCAAGTATAGATTGCCTGTAAGCAGCCAAGATGGAGTCCCGACATCTGCACATCTGTACAGAGGACAGACAGACATCAGCCAGCCAACTGGCTATGCAGTAGGATGACTGTGTTGGCAGATGTCTGACACTGATAGGTATGCCATTACTACATGGCAGCAGTCCTCAAGGACATGACCTATACACACAGTAGTCTACAATTAATATCCACATGTCAGATCAATATCCAGTAGAACATATTTAATGACACACAGCTTACACACCAAGAACACGACAGTGAGAACTCACTGTCTATCTTTGCATGCAGGGGTGTTTGGTTCCAGTACTACAATCTGCAATCTACACTTACTTGTGAAAGCACTGTCAACAGTAGTAACGTAATGATACACTACATGCCAGTGTGACTGCATGTAATCTGGGATACGACCTATGTAGGTAACACATTCAAACAGAAAAGAGTGTTGTACAAGCCATATATATTCAGGTGTCCCAGACAGTAGACTCACATCCCTTGTTACTGTAATGACAGCACATAGACACATGTTATGTACATGGAATTAAATACACATTAAAAATGTCATTACGCTGCTATTTTATCAGACTGGAATGTGATCAGGCTATTCGTACCTGCCTTAACCACTCTGTATCCAACAGCCCTTGTCCAGCCTAGCAACAGGATAAAGAGCTTTTGCAAGTCTTGATCCCAAGACCGTGTAAACTATATTCACAGCACTTAACCACTCAGCCTTTACAGCTATGAAATCATTTGTTTTTTTTTCCAATATATCTGTCAGTACACATACTGAATAGTAGTGAACAAACCCATTAACTTCTTTAGTCATGTAGTACTTGTAAGTGATATTTGTGTTGAATCAAGTATGTTGTATCTAAATATACACATATTAAAACAATGTTTAAAAAGGTCACACAGGAAAACCAATTGGTTAAAGACGCAAAAAGAAAAATCTAGCAAAGCTAGAATTTCCACTGTGTGATACCTTAAACCTCTTGAATCAGAGGCAACATGGGATATATGTAAATTACCTTTTAAGGATATCAGGTGTTTCAGTTAAATGGCAATTCTGAATGTCCATGACTTTTTTCTTTTACTTTTAAGTGTTTTTATGGACAATTTCTGGCCAATAAAGGGGTTTATTGGCCTGAAATTGTCCATAAAAACACTTAAAAGTAAAAGAAAAAAGTCAAGGACATTCAGAATTGCCATTTAGCTGAAACACCTGATATCCTTAAAGGTAATTTACATATATCCCATGCTTCCTCTGATTCAAGAGGTTTAAGGAATCACACAGTAAAAACTCTAAATATACACATATCAGATAAATATGGGGTGATATATCTGGGAAGATACATGCAGCAGTCATGTGTACACATAACAAGGATATATATATATATATATATATATATATATATATATATATATATAGATATATATATATATGTGTATGTATATATATATATATATATATATATATATATATATATATATATATATATATATATATGGGTCTACCTGAGAACGTCGACAGATGAGAAGACCGACAACGAAATCACCGATGCCAGAGGATCGACAAGTCAGAAGACCGACGGATGAAAACACCGACACGGAGAACACCGAGATGGGGAAAGGATGTGTAAGTATGCGGTAGTGATGGACGTTATGGTGCGAGTACGGTAAGTGTGCGATGTTGACGGTCTGTAGGGATAGGGGTGGGTTAAGTGAGTTAGGGTTAGGGCGCGGGTTAGGTGAGTGTGCGATAGTGATGGACCTTAGGGTTAGGGTTTCGGTTAGGGTTGTAGATAGTTGTGTATGTAAGGTTTAGTGTTTGTTTGTTAGGATTTTGGTGTGCTTGTGTTGTGTGTGTGGTTTTTGGACAGGGGATTTGTTTTGTTTGTTGGTTGTTGTTATGATGTGTTGAGTGTATGAGGTGTCGTGTTTGTGAACTGTCGATTATGTGGTGTTGGTGATGTCGTTGTCAGTGTTATGCACTGTCGATGTTGTCAGGTAGATCCATATATATATATATATATATATATATATATATATATATATATATATATATATATAGATAGATATATGTACACATGTACACACACACACACACACACACACACACACACACACACACACACACACACACACACACACACACACACACATATATATATATATGTGTGTGTGTGTGTGTGTGTGTGTGTGTGTGTGTGTGTGTGTGTGTTGCTATACATTTGTATATTGTGTTATATATATGGACATATATAGATCTATCTGTGTATATATATATATATATATATATATATATACATATATATATATATATATATATATATATATATATATATATATACATACATATATATATATATATATATATATATATATATATATATATATATACATATATATATGTGTGTGTGTGTGTGTGTGTGTGTATATAATATATGTATATATATAATATATGTATATATATCTGTGTGTAGTGTATGTTGTCTGTAGTTTTCGGTATTTTGAATTTCGCAGTTTTGGTTTTTCGGTATTGTAGTGTTTAGGGTGTTTGGTCTCAGGATAGTGGGTATCGATAGAGTGAGTGTTTGGTATTTAATAGTGGTTCTATAAATATATGTGGGCGGCACAGTGGTGCAGCGGTTAACGTTGTCACCTCACAGCAAGAGGTTCTCTGGTTCGATTCTCGGCTGGGGTGCCTTCTGTGTGGAGTTTGCATGTTCTCCCTGTGTTCGTGTGGGTTTCCTCCGGGTACTCCGGTTTCCTCCCACATTCCAAAGACATGCATCTGGAGCATTTCTCCCCGGGCATCCGCTGAAAACAGGCTCTGTGGAACCTAGTCGGACATTCCCGGTCAACAAATGTTAAATAAAAAAAATATATATATATATATATATATATATATATATATATATATATATATATTTATAGAACCACTATTAAATACCAAACACTCACTCTATCGATACCCACTATCCTGAGACCAAACACCCTAAACACTACAATACCGAAAAACCAAAACTGCGAAATTCAAAATACCGAAAACTATAGACAACATACACTACACACAGATACGTACACACACCTTCCCCCAAAACACAAACACACAAACCTAACCTACAGACAAGCAGGGGGCAAGGCTCCCTGCAGCCCCCATGTGGGGGGTTGCACCCCCACACCCTCCTCTACTTAAATATTCTAACTCCAAGGTCGCACTACCCAGACAAACACATGAATTCACCACCACACGCCTGCATCCCCCTTGCACACACACATCGCACTCACAACACACACTTACACACTAAACCTCTAACCAACACAGTTAAACAAAAATACTTACCTGCCCTTCCACCATACCGCAACACCAGAAATGCGAATTTCAACTCCTGATAGTCGGGATTTTGAAATTCACGCTTTTGGTCTTTCGGTAGTTTGGGGTTTCGGCTATATGGTCTCGAAAGTTTGAAATTCGATATTTCAAACTTTTGAGAATATGTAGTGTTCCCATGTATGTATATATATGTATATATATATATATATATATATATATATATATATATATATATATATATATATATATATATATATATATATATATATATATATATATATGGTTCTACCTCACTTCAATGACATGCTGGAACATTGACACAGAAATCGCGAGCCCCAGAAGATCGACAGCGCAGAAGTCCGACTTAGACGGGACCTAGAAGATCGAGAAGCAGAAGAGCGACCTGATGGATGAAAGCAGCGATGTGGAGGATGCCGAAATGGGAAAAGACTGTGTAAGTATGCGGTAGTGAGGGACGTTAGGGTGCAGTAAGGTAAGTGTGGATAGGTGGGTTAAGTGAGTTTGGGTTAGGAGCCGGGTCAGGTAAGTGTGCGTAGTGATTGTGTTTGGGTTAGGCGGATAAGTGAGTTAGGTTAGGGATCGGTCAGGTAAGTGTGCGGTAGTGACGGACCTTAAAGTTAGGGTTTGGGTGAGGGTTGTAGGTAATTGTGTATGTGTGGTTTAGTGTGGCTTTATAGGGATTTTGATGTGCTTGTGTTGTGTATGTGGTTTTTGGAGGGGGAATGTGTTTTGTTTGTTGATTGTGGTGTGTGAAGTGTATGAGGTTTCGTGTTTGTGTACCGTCGGTTATTTCGTTGTCGGGCATGTGGAATTTCGTGTTTTTGTACTGTCGGTTATGTGGTTTCGGTGATTGCGTTGTCGGTGTTTTGGTGTTTCGTTTATGTGAGGTAGAACCATATATATATATATGTATGCATATGTATATATCTATATATGTATATATGAATGTATATATATATATATATATATATATATATATATATATATATATATATATATATATATAGATGTGTGTTTATATATATAGATGTGTGTTTATATATATATATATATATATATATATATATATATATATATATATATATATATATTTAGTAGAGTCATTCCTCAGCACTGATAGTCACAACCTCTTAGTGCAAGGGGATGTCATGTAAGTATTGCAGGTATACATGTAGACTTTTTTTACTGTAACAGGGCTTGTCTTAAAAGATATGCTGTGTGGGAAATAACTTCTGATATTGAAATGTACACCATCAGTTACTGACAGTAATAATAAGATCATCATAGTACAGTACCATACAAATCACAGTAATGATCCTGTGGAATACAGCAACATTAAGACCAATAAATGTGGACAGTCTGACACACTCTGGTCAGTCCAGGGGTATACACAGCACCCCTTAGTGCAAGATGTGTGGAAAAAGCCCGACAAAGTGGACGTTTACACCCATGTAAATGGGGATATCTTGAAAATACTGGACTAGATAAGCTCACACAGTTTGTGCATTCACACACACCCGTCTGTCCTGACATATAATAACTGGAGGAGCAAAGTTCACAAGCCCACATACTACCCACTAGTTTGTAACATACTTCTGTACAGCATTGCACTGGTTTGTCAGAAATACACAACAGTTATGGTGGCTCAGCAACAGTATATGTGACAAATATCTGGACATAACATCACACTGGGTAAATACACTGAGCTGCTAGGCATGTCACAAAGCACTGTGCAAACTACAGGCAGACTGCCACAACACTGGCCTACATTTCTTATGGGGGAATATACATGTACCTGCAAATATAGCAGGTTCTCCAGGCATGTAACAGCATGGAGTAACAGAAACCTGTGTGAAAGTGCATACCCACAACCAATCTGAACACAGCCACAGTCACATGTGGTAAGCATACTTAATATTACAGTATATGGATTGTGTGAACAACACCATTCTCATATGTGCCACTCACACACCAACCCTACATATACTGGGCTAATACACAGTGTAATCTGATGCCTGACTGTGGTATGGGGCATGTGTCGGTCTGGCCCTACAAACACGAATGCCAATAGGGTACCATACACTGCAACAGCATGCAACATCACATAGCACAGGACCAAGAACAATGACATCTACCACAGTCTGTACACAGGACAAGGTACATATTCACATTATGCACTTTTTCGACAATCAGCATAAGTAGACAGACCTCACTACTTTAAACACTACAACAGAATATCCAGGTTTTGTCCTCAAATATAAGGCCTACTATACATAACATGTAGCAGTCTGTTATCTCACTGGCCTGTTATCAGGTATGATGTCAGTAAATAATGATGTACTCAACATATCCACCTCTTACTGCATGACATATGTACAAAGGTTGACAGAGGTGTGGCTGGAGGCACAAACACAGGGCCAATATTAACATGTTGCTGTGATGAACCGATACGTTTACTGATGTAACATGGTTTGTTGTGACATATGTCTACTGAGGGATATGAAGTCAGTAACTCACATGGCTGTCATCATGTACTGACTGCAATTCTCAGATATGCTACTGCATTTCTAAAGATCGGAAATGTGTGAGTAACACAACACATGTAAGACTCCAGACACTGGTCAGTCTGCAGATAGCCCTACAGGTGGGAGTTTCCCCAACCACATAACACTGTCATGATAGATATTAAATCATGTAGAACAGCCATATCCACACAAACCATGTTAAACCAACATTACTTCAAATGTAGAAGAGCAATACTTACATTCTGTCCTCATGTCTGGAACATCCCCCTCCTGTTTGTTGGCCTGTCTCCACAGTGTAAGCTGTAAGAGGTATATCCAACTACCCTCTGTGATGCTGTGTGTGAAACACCCACATGAAGTCCTGCTCACAGTGAATGAAAAGGGCCAACACCAGCATGATGTTCTTAGTTATAGGAGTGTGTTTCCATGCAACTGGCTATAGGAATGATACCATGGCTGTTTCACATGCAATCACCTAGTGGAGGACTGCAATTCATGCACAGGCCATCAGCTTATCATGAGCATCATTTACAAAACACAAGCTGCTGCCTAAGCAAAACAGGTGTACTTATTCCACATCCACTAGAGAGGGAGTGAGAGAGTCAGACAGAGACAAAGTAAGGGGATTGGAGAGTAAGAGCTAAGAATGCTGGTGTCACACACTTACCAGTACTGGGTTTCAAACCCCTGCCTGACTATAGATTGCTACTACAGTTTTAGGCAGTTATTGCATACACCACAGAGCTTACATGTCAGAGAGCTGTCCAAAGGTATCTTTGAAGGTGACTGACATCAGCAACAGTGAGAAAGGATGGATAAATTAAGTGCAGTACATGTGACTGTCCACAAAAGCAGATGTTGAGGAAGACACAACCACACTCTCTCAGGGACTCACACACATTATCACAGTTGGCTATGTCAGGATTAAAACTCTTAACTAATTTGATTAATACACTACAGTACTACACAGGTATCACATGCACCACAGAGGTTATCAGGCTGATGTATTGCCAAAGAGTATTTCAAGGTGGCTGACATCAAAAGGCATGCTACAGTAGGGCAATGGGAGGTGTAGTGAGTGTGAATAGTTTCAAAATCATTAGTCTCCACACACACACATAAACACACACACACACACACACACACACACACACACACACACACACACACACACACAGGCGCACATTTACCAGTACTGACATGCATGGGTTCATTACTTCACAGGTGTGTAGTAGCTGACTGTGCCAGAAGGCTGTACAAGGCTAGGCAAAGGATATACCTTGGCTTCAGTCCACATGACAATGGTCTCCAGTGTGGCTCAGGGGTGTAGTCCTGGATTGGCCCACACATATGAGTATTGTATTCACCATCCACTCATCTGGGTTACTATTGTGGGTGGCCAGTGCTGTGTAATGCTTGCCATGTGTGTGTTCTATATTCCATAACATGGACAGTGTCTGGGTTGTGCACATGTCCCACATGCATGTTCTGTGACATGTGGAAGTGTACCTGGGGTCTCTGAGGCATGTTGTGTGGACAGAGTGCTATCATCTGATGTGGCATTCCTGACCTCATGTGGTGAGAACTGGCTATGGAACTGAGGTCATGCCTGCACCTACATTGACAGCATGATACAGGTATTCACTGGTGTTAGTGTCATCTGTCCATAGAGGGCATGTGTATAAGGTATGGTATTCCTTTTGTGGGTTACATTTGCAGACTCTACAGTTGTTGCAGGTGTCCAGTGGGGAACATAGCAAAGGACCACTGTAAGCAATTATTTGCCTATTGTAGGGATGGAACAGGGTGCCATATCCTCTGTACTCCAGTGCAATCACACCATGGTTACTATATGTGGGCAATATGCAGGGAACTACCAATATAGTGGTTTTTGCCTAGCCAAGTGTGTTTGTGTATGAGACATGGGCGGAGAGTGTTGTCTGGATAATACAAGGGTTGCCTATATTGTTCACCGATCCATAATGTCACATGCAGGGGTATGGATTGTCTACACCAGCCTCTCTGCCATTTGACATCTGTTGTCCTTGTAAGGTGGACATTGTGACATATAGTAGGTCCTCAATATAATAATTTTGCAAAACCCACTCCATAATGAGTACTTTTATTACACAATTACAGCTACTTCCACACAGGATACTGAGATTCAAACCCCTACACAGTTATGCATTGCTACTATAGTGTACCTCATTTATCATACTTGCCATGGAGCTTATAGGGCTAGCCTTTCTCCAACGGTGTATTTCAAGGTTAATGACATCAGCAGGCTTGCTAACGTAGGGCAATGGAAACTGTAGTGACTGTGAATGGCCTCGAAAGCATTGAGCCCTATACACAAAAACAAACACACATGCACAGAGTTTCACAGTTGCCATGTCTGGGATTTTTATTTATATATTTATTTAACATTTGTTAACCAGGAAAGTCTGACTTGGAACAAAGCCAGTTTTCAGCAGATGCTCCAGATGCATGTCTTTGTAATGTGGGAGGAAACTGGAGCACCCAGAGGAAACCCACACAAATGCAGGGAGGGCATGCAGACTCCACACAAAGGAACCCCAGCTGAGAAATGAACCAGAGAACCTCTTGCTGTGAGATGACAATGCTGAACTCCTGCCTAACTAGTATATCACACTATAGCATTACATAGTTATTGCACACAATACTGAGCTTATATGGCTAGCTCTTCTCCAAAGGTGTATTTCAAAGTGAATGACATCAGCAGGCTAGCTAAAATAAGGCAATGGGGAGTGCAGTGTGTGTGAATGGGCCATAAACCATTCCTCTGGAAGCACACACACAACACTCAGTCACACACAACTTTACATTTGACAGAACTGTGTATACAACTATATATGTATGAATAATGACTTGTACTGTCATGTTACACAGTTATCACAAGCACCCCAGACACTATAGTGATGAGATCTACCAGAAGGAAATGCCTACAGTGATAGACTTTTGCATATCATGTGATATTGTCCAATTGGATGTGTGCTGGGTGTGATAGGCCTCATGATGGGAAGCTCTTTGTCACTGTCTGTCGCTCTCTTCCCCACATCTATGTATGTGCATGTTTGACCTATTATAGTGTGGTGTCCTTGGATATATGTGTGTATTCCTATCTGATGTGTGTGCAAAGCATGACTGGTGTGCAATGTGGTGTGTGTGGACAGAAATCTGCGACTGACAGATATGTATAGTCCACTGTTGTTGCCAGACATGGGCTTCATTTCTGTAAGTGTGGGAGCATGCCCAGTATGACCTTCTGTACTGAATGTGTGAATCCATTCCAGGTAGGTTGTAATCCAGTGCAGGCATTTGTGTTCTACACCTGCAGCTAGCAATCTGTTTCTGCAGGATATCTTTAGATAGGTTGACAATATGAGGTCACAATGGGCAAAGGATAGTGGGATACTGTAAATAATTGTGTCTGTGCTGCTTCTGATACATAAATTTGTTGTTAGCAGCGATATTCAGACATATGTACTGTTTTACACTGTGATGTCTTATGTCATCAACTACTGACAGGTATACGTATTTGCTCACAGTAATTTCCTGGGGAATACAAGATGAATGAAGCTGTGTCCAGTATTGTGGTCTGCCTACATATTCTTGCACAATCATGCCATTCTGGACGGGGAACTGCAGGCACTTGCTGATGGGTCTGTGTAAATGGTTCAGCACCTTGGTACTATGGTGGCCGAGGATCCCATGCTTGTACATCTAATGGTGTGACAGAATGGTCATATACTGCTGTGGCCATACTTCACAGCTGTACAGATTCACACAGGTTACCCAGAGGCAGGGCTCCTATTTCTGGTCATTACCCCTTTACATTGTGGTGTACGACCAGGTTTGTAGCCACCCATGTCTTTGTTTGCAGGAAGGGATAGTATGTGCATACATCAGAGTTTCAGACTTCACACACTCCATGGCGTCCATGCTTCTACTCCCCCTCTGTTATTCTATCCTCTTCCTAACATTATGCAAACAATATCTGATAAGTATCCCTATAGTTATCACTTCATCCCAGCAGTATTTAGGGGTTGATCCACAGTTCATGCAGTAGGACATGGTGGACATGCTACTGGGATTTGTCAACATGGCCTTGCATTTGTGTTCTGTGGACTGTGTTATGTCATTATTTGGGAGTCATGAGATAACATACATTGGCAGTACGGGCGAGACACAGGCCTTTTACAGAGGACTGTAGGGCATTTGGTAGTGATGCAGGCCATCTGTAGCAGGACAGTGCATTCTGTTACTCCTACAGTCCCAGGCTGCAAACAACTGTATTCCCCCTGGGGTGACAGGATAGGTGTGCAAGGTGTTAATGGCAATATTTTCTGTCTTTATTAATCCATTGGTGTGGATGCTGGCAGGGTGCTGTTTACAGCTTGAAACACACCTGCATGGGACACCTCTTCATCATGCTGCATTTTGTGGGTATTCCCATACAGAAGTGGGGGTCATATTGTACTCATTCCCAACAGCAGGGATATGACCTGTGAGGTACATGTAGCTGAAGGTGGGGTGAGTTGAGTGCATGTTCATAGGTTCATAGGTTGATACTAGGCTCTCTGCCCTAGGGCATTTATAAGCCTAGCCAGAGTGTGTTTGACTTTCACCACCCTTTTAGATTAGTTGACATCGCCTCTGTATAGTAGGTCACAGAAGATAGCCCTTTTAAGGTTAGTTTACTGTGCCTCTGTCTAGTAGGGATACAGAAGAGATCCCAGGGGTAAACCTATGATATCCCATACACTCGTCAAGATTTCTCTTGAAGATGGTCATTGAGGGGTTCTGCCTAACATGGATTGAGATTTTGTTCTAGAGTGAGGGGAGCCTCTGGGATATGAATCTGTCCCTCCAGCATGTCCTATTTATTTCTGCCCTGAGGTTTAAGTCCCTGGAGCATGTAGCTCTAAGGGATTTGGATTTCCTGAGGTGGAGCATGTCCATTAATTCTGGTTTGGACATGGCTTTATACGTCAGGCACAGATCGTCTCTGAGTAGGTGATAAGCAACTGAGTAGAGCTGGAGTTTCTTAAGGCTAACTGCATAGGGCATCTGTTTGAGTCCCTTGATCCTCTTGGTGAGGTACTTTTGGGGACTTTCCAGTTGCTCCAGGTGTCAGGTAAGGTACATCTCAAATGGGGCATTGTATTCAATTATGGGCCTGATGAGTGATGAGTAGAGGGGCACAATGACCTCTCTTGATCTAGATGTGAACCCTTTCATGATAAGGTGGGCTATATAGAAGGTCTTTCTAACCACTTTGGCAACATGATTGTCAAAGGAGAGATTGCTATCTACTTGGGTCCCCAACTCCCTAATTACTTCTTCCGTACTTAATGGATTACCACCTATGTGGTAATTTGTGGGCACTTTGTTTTTCCCAAAGGGGATGACTATGCACTTTTTGACATTTAGCTTTAGGCCATGGCTCTGGCACCAGTTATCCATCTCTGTGAAACCCTTTTGGAGGATGCTTGTGTCAGTCAGTGAGTCGATTATGGCACCCAGTTTGCAGTCATCTGTGAACTTGGTCAGCCATAGTCCTCCCGTGTTAGCCTGTACCTCAGAGAAATATATACTGAACAAGAGAGGTCCCAGGACTGAGCCTTGTGGGATGCCACTTGTAACTGGTTTAGAGTCTGACATGGCACCTGCAATTCTGACCATGTGGGTTCTATCCCTGAGCCAGTTTGCAACCCATCTTGTGACATAGGGGTTGATATTTAAGCTGGTGAGCTTATTTATGATGCCCAAGTAGGGTATTGTGTCAAAGGCTTTTGCGAGGTCCAGGTAGGCTGTGTGGACTACCTTCCCTTCATCTATGGCCTTGGTGACTGGTTCAAAGAAGTCAACCAGGTTCAAGAGGCAAGATCTGCCCTTAACAAAGCGAATTGGGTAGGATCCAGTGTTTGGAGGTTCCCAATGTCTTTGTTTATGAGTTCCATGATGATACGCTCCATAGCTTAGCAGACCAGGCTAGTCAGGCTTATAGGGCGATAGTTTCTGGGGTCTGTTGTGGCACCACCTTTGTGGAGTGGGACCACTGTTGCTGTATGCCATTCCTTGGGTACATATCCTGTAGTAAGGCTGAGACTGAACGGTGACTTTATGTGAGGGTTCAGTTCTTCTTGGAGCTCGTGTAAGACGCAGCCCGGGACACCGTCCAGTCCCATTGATGCTGTGTTTTTTGCTTTGGAGAGGGAAGCTCTCACCTGTGCATCTGTGATGTCAGGGAGGCTACACTCTGTTGGGATAGACATTTGCTCTTTTGGGGGGGAAGGGAGGGAGAAGTTTGCACTGAACCTGTCTGCCAGGATGTTGGCAATGTCTGTGGGTTCAGTGTATTTTTTGTCATTTTGCGCTAACTCAGAGCATATCTGGGAGTTGCCACCCAGGTTCCTGACATAACTAAAAAAGGGCTTGTGATTATCTTTAGCGTCTTGTGCAATTTTTCTTTCAAAGCTGGCCTTAGATAATTTTATGAGGGATTGTAGTTTCTTGCTAGTACTGATCAGAGAAGCCTTCCATTTTTGGGATTTTGCTCTATCATGTAGTAGCTTCCGCCTTCTGTTGTATAGCTTATTTATGGCTGGGGTCCACCAGACAGGTCTCCTGCCTTTGGCAGATTGAGTCTTGATTTTATTTGGGATAGCACAATCCATGCATTCCTGTAGGTGTCCATAGAATGCATTTGTAAAGGATTCTGTGGTTAGGCCCGTATTTTCCACTGGCCCGGGGGCTTTGAAGGATTCCACCTCGGTTTTGAGAAGTGTGAAGTTTGCTTTTGAGAAGTTCTTCACCATGGTTTCCTTGGCTGGGGGTGGGGACAGGATATGGATGTCCAGTGAGATTAATGTATGGTCAGATCTTACCAATGAGGGCTATACCTCTGGTATGGATCATAGAGTCCCCATGTTGGTGATGATCAGGTCCAATATGTTTTCCCCTCTTGTGGGACTGGTGACCAGTTGTTCCATAGCATTTGAGTTTATAAATTCTAGGAACCATTGGGCGAGGGTGTTGGGGCTTGAGTAGTGCTCCCAGTCTATGTTTGGGTAGTTGAAGTCACCCAATATGATGGTGTTTGGAGAGACCTTCATATTCTCCAGTGTTCTCAGGAAAGCTGAGTGGGGTTCCTGAGTTTGGGAGGGTGGTCTGTAGCAGGCTACAAACTGAAAGGCAGTTTTGCCCAATGTAAGTTGCACATGGATGGTCTCCGATGCTTCATGCAGTACCACTAACCTGGAGGTGTGGGTATCTTTGATGAATATGGATACTCCTCCTCCTTTTGTGGTTCAGTCTGAGTTTTGGGGCCGGAAAGCATGGTATGAGGTATAACCTGGGAGTGCTGGTGTGCTCTCGGGAGCCTTGAACCAGGTTTCTGTTACTGTACAGATATCAATATTCTCCATACTGAGGAGAGCCTCGAGTGCATGTATCTTGAGGTTTAGACTTCTGGCATTGAGCAGCATTACCCTTAGTTTCTTTTTCCTTGTGTTGTCTTTGGAGGTGGGTTTGTCTTTTGAGCCTTGCCTAAAAAAGGCACTATGGGGGTGGCAAGAACCTTAGCCAATATTCGAAAGCCCAGGGGTGACAGTGTGCTATGGAAGCTACTTGCAGCTGACTCACAGATATATGTGGGACATTCCCCTTATGCTGGCTTGTGCGGGAACATCAGTGATTTCTCAGTACTTCATACCTGTGCCTTTTGTGGTCTGCCAGGGTTTGGCCAGACTACATCAGTATTCCATACTACACAGCCAACTAATGTGCTGCTAACCTTATGTACAAATCCAAAGATGTGTCCATTTGACAGTAACATTATATACACTCTCTGTCTAGGGTGCTTCCACCTGTGTACTGTTTGTATGTCTGGGCCCACATTCATGCCATGTCCATCTTTCAGATGGTGACAGATATTACATCCAAACAATTAGTATGGATTACTGCTGGGTTGTATCTTGCTGGGATGCATTATGTTTGGCTCTGTAGTTGTGAGAACTTGGCCTTGTCATCAACAGTACTGGTCACTGGCCACCAGGACACAACCCTCCTTGCCTACATGCTGACCAGTTTCACTCAATATGCAGCACACAACAACCTAACACACAGAGCCCTGCATATTGTACACATGCAACAATCTATCCTGCTAATTTCACCAGCTCAGGTAATCTGTGCTCCACTGTTATTATACCCACACGTACATGTTACTGCATTTCTACATAGGATTGTGGGGGGGGCACACTTGACAACTGTAAACATTTGCTATGACCATACTGGTATTTCAGGTACTTTGCTGGCTTCCATTTCATTCTGTATTCTGACCTATCATGCAGACTAGAGGCATATCAGTAGAGTACAGTTCTTAGGTTTTATTGACCTACATTTCAGTTTCAGACTTCTTACCCTTCAGAACTAACATCCCACTGCCTGACCTGTTTTAGTCTGTCTGTGTAGGTCTGGAGGGGGGCTGTTCTATCAGAGGCCTTAGCACAGCCTTTCTTTGTGTTCATCTACACCTGTCTTGCTGGTTGAGACTATTGTTGGGTATGTGAGTCTCACTGACATGCATGTGTGTGTCCTATGGACACACATTTGGCCCACCACATGTCCTGCAGTGGGTTTTGTCACCTTGTCTAGTACTGCCTACTATGTTGACAGCAGTATTTGTTATGGATTTTATGCTGCCAATATAGGTGTCTACTATCTGTTGCCATCCCATTCTGCCACCCAATTCCCTTGCATGCTCAAATCTGTACCATAGATACAAGTAGCAAAACATACTACTCCATTCAGCAATTGATAGTGAGAGTGACTTACCTTGTGGCTGTGCCAGTATTGAAGAAGGTGCTGGAGGGCTGACTATGTCGGATGCACATAGTACACTCCCTATACATGGTTAAGCACAGGTAGTGTCATGTTTGATATCCCTTTTACTGTATGTGCGAGTAAGAGAGAGGTGTAATTCCCTGAGTTACTACCATCTCAGTGTATGTGCTATGCGTTGCCTCTTTGCCAAGGCCTGGGTATACTGGGCACACTTCCTTCTGCCTACAGGGGCAGGCTCAGGTTGTTCCACCTCCGAATCACTCTGTGCCTGTGCTGGCCTTGGCAATGGTGAAGGGCTGTGTGGCGTTGCCCCATGCGTTTCCTTTTGCAGCTGTTTGTACACTATAATTTTGTGTAGCATGGCAGATACAATGACAATTTGGGTACATGTAGCTGGTGAGTACTGCAAGGCTCCACCAGATATGTCCAGGCACCGGATCCGTGATTTGAGCATCCCAAACACATGCTCTATTATGATTCTGGTCTGTGCGTGTGCCTCATTATGGAGTTCTTGTTCTGGTGTGTGTGCATTTCTGATGGGTGTCATTAGCCATGTTTCCAGTGCGTAACCAGCATCCTCCACTAGGTGGCCATATGGGATGTCCCCATTGGCAAATCTATGGTACAGCTGCATCATATGCCAGATGTAGGAGTTGTGATAGCTTCCAGGGCTGCCAGTGCACAAATTCATTATAATGCCCTGGGCATCACACACAACCTTGTAGTTGATGGAGTGGGAAGCCCTTGTGGTTTATGTAAGCCCTACCTTGTTCATCGGGTGGTGCTTTGATGTGTATGTGCGTGCAGTCTATAGCACCAACTACCTCAGGGTATTCTGCTATTTGGTGGCAGAGATGAATATTGCTGGTCAACGCCTCATGGGTGTTGTGGAAATATATGTGCTCACCGGCATGTGCTGACATGGCATCCAGGAACTGGTGGAGTACCCTTGGATGCTGATGCCTATGAGATCCCCATGATATCCCCAGTTGGCCTTTGGAAGGTACCTGTAGCTAGTATTCTTAAGCCTACACATTCCTTGGTATCCCACTGGGATGGGTTCCCTCTGTTGGTTCTGTGTGTGAGGCATGGCCAACACAGCTCAACAATTTACTGTAGGAGGTCCCTGTCCACCCTATTGCGCTCCACTATCTCCAACATATGTAGCCCCTGGTAGGTTACCCTGGGTCTGTACACTCTTCTCATTCTCCTCGGTGTGGGTTGGTTATCAGCATTGTCATCCTCACCACCCTCAGCCTCTTCCACATGTTGATTTATGAGAGTGAAAGCAGCCCCTATCATTTTGTTGCTTTTGTTAGGTAAAATGTCCCGGTTTGTGTACACCGACGGTGTAGAGTTTGTGGGAAAAACCAGAGGGAAAGGTGTTTGCATAGTTTATGGTAGTGTGCTGGGTTGCACTAATGCCTGTGTAATTGGCTGGTTCTGATACATTTCACTTGCCAGCTATGCTAGTTCTCTTTGATTACCTTCCTACTGCTGTTTTTCCTTCCCATTGCCTTCCTGTTTAAGCTACAAGGTGCGCCACTCAAACCCAGTGCTCAGATGTGAACGGAGCTGCTATTTCCTGCTTTGTTTTTTTAAACCCAGTGCATGCCACGCACACCCATTTAGGCAATGTAAACACTGTTTAACAGAAACTGGCCCTCCCTGGACACGATCACACTCTGCATTTCTTAGTGAAAGACAATACAGCCTTAGACACACCCTCTGCCTTAGCTGTGCTTAGCTAAGGCAAACACAGGCCACTGGGCGCCAATAAGCTTACAGCATGCATGACACACCCCCTTACAATTTCATTTAGCTCTTAGGCTTACACCGTGGTCTTAATGCACCTACATGGTTGGGTGCAAGCTAGTACTGAGGGGAAATCTGTGATTCAGTATCATTGCCCTCTTTGCATAGGATTAACTGCTAATGCATGGTTACAGATCTGAAACTCAGCCTTCCCCCCTTAGCAACTGTTATTCCATGGTCTTGTTGTGTTGTGCATGCCATTGATTATTATGGCAGAATTATGATTTTGGTTTAAAAGCTTATTTCCACCTTTTTTTTTTATTTTCCCCCAATCCCATTTGCACACCACTGCCCTGTGCTTAAAAGGCCGAAATCGGCCAACAAAAAAAAAGTTAATTTTTATAATTTTGAAACTAATTTTTATGCCTATGACCATATATTTGGCCTTTGGCATACCTAACCCTTCTAATACATACATTTTTATGAGATGTTATGCCTCCGTTTTGTAGTTTGCAGAAATGTATTCAACTACTGGCTGAATACATTTCTGCAGTCTACACTATTCCTGCACTGATGTCTGCCTGCTTCCTGGATCACTAATTCAACTCATTTGCATGGTTTTCACCAGCAAATGAGGTAATTAGCATACAGGGGCTTTGTCCGTGCAGGAATTGTGCAGGAGTGCTCGTGCACGTCCTGGGAGCTTATTCCTGGATATTGCCTGCAGCAGCTCTTGCACTATTCCTGCACACCGTGCAGAGCTTGCTGAATCCTGGGGACTGTGTTTACTGTGACTTATAAAATTCATTTTAAGACCTAGAATCAAAGAATACCACCACAATAAAAATAGTTTGTGCTGAAGAGTTTGCCATTTATACTTCCTTCATAATCCCTATGGTTCCAGAGTTATGAACATTTGTTTGAAATGTGAGGACATGATTTGATTTTAATGACTGCTAGTTTTCAGATGTGCAAAATTTAACGTCAGCTATGATTTTCACAGGAATGTGCAATCTGATACACATGTGGGTTTTCATTGTTTTGGTTTTGATTAATGACCTACATTGCATATTGTAGTATACTTGACTATGGCCATATCTTATTCTCTAAGTTTTCATAATGACTGTTTTCTGCCTGTGCATTGTGTCTTAGTCAGTATGTTATGTAGTTATGTAGTAGTAGGTATGCATATGTACTTTCTTTCATGTCTTATGACTCACATTGACAGAGCATGGAACTCGTGGATGCTCACACATTAGACATCAGAGACAAGCACATGCCAGACCACTAACTGAGTCCTCCGATAACAACCATGACAGATACAATCATGATGACTAAGAAGCTGGACCTGCATGTACCATCATCCCTGTTGCACCCTGGGGAGACACTGACTAGCACCCTGGAGGAGACACTAACCAGCGCCACAACAAGGCAGTTATGGGAACAGATCTGGAAAGAGATGACTGATGTCTTTTGGACACAGATGAGGGACATGATGGGGTATTTTTTCCAAGACATGGGAAGGGCCATGTGGGACTCATTCAGGAAAATAGCCTGGGAGATTACTTGTAATGTTCACCCCCATCAGGGTGGGCCCTCAGAACGATAAGCATTGTCTGTGTGATCCAGATGTATAATGCTGCTATCAGGGTGCTTGCCATATTAGTGATTGCACTATATAAGGACACTTGTGTGCATGTATAGCATTTTGATGCCGTGCTTATGATACATGACAAAAGGTACACTGCAGATGCTGTGTGAAATTGAGAATTCTGTTGCAATGCTTGTGTGACACACATTACCACATAAGACTTTAATTTAACATTCAGCTGTCAATGAGTTTTAGCAGTTAATGTCCTGCTACGGTTACAAGAGTTCCACAGTATACATGTGTGGGATTGACAACTCATAAACAAGATGTTGCTCATATTCTCCATATACCACAGCGGCGTGTGTATGATTTGTGGGTTGCCATGTCATGTCTGTTTAACAGGAGGACATATCCTTACCTCTGTTTTTTGTGACAGTGGTGTCACACTGGCATGCTGACAATGAGTGGCATATATTGGCAATGATGATGCCATGTTCTGTCATATAAATGTGTCTGTTACATATGGATGGTCCTGCTTTTATTAATGCATACACCGCAGATGCACCATTCATGTATACACATTGTTAATGATAATTTATTCATTAAAATTATAGTATGCCTTCTTTGACCTTATGTTGCATTTCCATACCCATTCCTTATTCACATATATATTCACACTTTTCAGCAAATCATGTACATGTGCACTGGTTTATGTGCATGTCTCTGTACATATTCTGATCAATACAGAAATACCATTGTACCTTGGAACTGTGAGCAGTTATTGAATTCATGTTAATGTGCTGAAATGTTGTTGACAGGACTGTCCTTTGCTCAGTCATACCCATGGTCAGTGATATCTAACCACAGATGTGTTTCTTCCATATGTTATTTTACATTGGCATGACACTATATGTGTGTGTGATACTGATTCTTAGTTTGTTTACCTATGCCTGTTGCTGTTATATGATTGCAAAATACAGTGGCTGTGTGAATTATACATGGCCATTTTTGTTGATGGTGTTAATGCAGTCTTCCCATGTGACATGCACCAGGCATTCGTTTCAATGTAGTTTAGGTTGACTTCAACACCCACCACTCTATGTGGTGTACACATGCATTTGCAAAGTGTCCCTTACATACTGTTGTCTTGCTTTATGGTTTACCTAAGTAGCTTTGCTGCCATTTTCTCCTTGCTGTGGGCTCATGTTGTTCACCTCCCTTCCACCTTTGTAGATTTATCATATACCGTGTATATATGCATGGTGTATGATCACCTTTGTTGGAATTCTTATCTATTTTCATGTAATTTTTTGGTTAGAAGGTCAACTTGTGCTAACTCTGTGGGCATTGAACAGTTGCAGGACATATGCACAGACGTTGCTGGCTACTGTTTTCAATACATCCTTGTTCTTATTATGCTTGAATGGTATATATTCACCAGTGTATGATGTCAAAATCCATGTGCACAACCTGATATTTGTTACACAGCATTAATCATAGATTTCTGAATGTATATTATCACGTCATCCAGGTGTGAATGTGTATATACATTGCTTTCAGATACTTTTCTGTTAGGCCAATGAAGGTCATGCATATACATCTAGGCCTGTGTCTTGCCTTTGACATGGCATATGTCTGAGACACATGCATTTCATTACATGTCTGTTTGGGTTGTGAACATCTACTTGGATAATTAATAGCTAGTTTGCTGCTTTGTTACAGTTCTGCTGTTTGGCACCATGCTTGGTTGTTTGCCCTTCACATACATAGTCAGAAGTTCAGTTCTGTCCTCTGCTGGTATTCTCCACCATGTCATGGGCTGCATTTATGCATATGTTCTGTTGCTTGGGTAACACTTGCACTGTTGACAGACTACTTGGGTATTGAAATCAATATCCGGTGTCTACTGTGATCCATCTTTATTACCCTGCAACAGCACACAACTGCCATCAGTCATACTCGTCTGTCATTCCATAATAGTAGATAGGTACATATATATTTCTGCATTTCACCTTATCCGGTATGCATCCCCACCCTGTTTGACAACTTTTCATTGCCAATGTTGTAGAGTGTGCCATAAGTATACCTTACCTTTCCTTAAAGTTTATTTCTGACCTTTGTCTGTCGTGTTTTATGAAATTTGTTATATGTGTATACCAGCTGTTTTGGCCTTCTCCTCTTTTTCTGTCTTTACCTTTCCTATTCCCACAAAAAAAAAGCCATTGCCTATGCCCCTCTGACTGTCCCTCCAGTTTTCTTATTCTATCACTCCTCTTGTTTGTCCCTCTTCTTCATTCAACCACCCCACCTCTTGCTGTTCTATCTCCCTATTTCCCTGTGTGTGTGTGTGTGTGTGTGTGTGTGTGTGTGTGTGTGTGTGTGTGTGTGTGTGTGTGTGTGTGTGTGTATGTGTGTGTGTTTGTGTGTGTGTGTTGCCTGTGTTCCCCACACATGTCCCGCACCCATTGTTAGCTATTGTTATCTGTGGTGATGTGGCCATGATTGCCATTCATTTTATTAATCCTTTTTTAGAAATGTTCCTTCAAAATCTATAAGTAACAGGAAGCATATCTTACTACTAAATGACTTGCAGATATATCACATAGTTGTCTCTAAGCTTGCTGAAGAGATTGTTCTAGATATGTATTTATGAATGTCATGCAGCTTTCATTGGACTATTTTAATTTCAGTAACTTTGTTAATGTACATCAAGCATTCTGAGACATTTTTCATGACGTGCATAGTGGCTCTGGCTGGTATACCGTGCACCATTGCTGCTACTTAACACTGTTAAGCACCAAGATACTCCAAGTTCACTAATGCATAGTTACATAACACAGGCTTATCCAAAACTTTTCAGCTGATATTGGCAAAATCCATCAGCTTCCATGAACTTTACAGAATCTGTCTCAAAGTCCTGTTTTGAAAAACATATATTTGTCAAAGAACATTAAACAATAAACAAACAAAATATATGCCTCAAAAAGCTATGTATTGTCAACTACAGCTGGAATTATTCCACAACAGATATTCATTCATTCTTCATCATTTTATTATTTTATATCTCTTCAGCAGGTTCAGTCGTAGTCTTCTGAACCACTCGGCTACCGACATCGCCACAACTACAAGTTAATGAGAAACATGATTACATTACTGAGGACTATTATACCACTACACTCTGGAAAAAGGAAACTGAAGCTGTGATATCTTACCTTGCTGATTCCAGGGCCTTGATCATCCGCAGAGACAAAATCATGTTGTGGCATTATCTGAAAAGTTAACCTGCCAAGTCCTCCCTGTAATCAAATGGACCATTGCTGCCTAAAGAGAGATCACTATGGATTTGTATGAATTATTTCAGTTGTCTGTTTTTCCCAGAAAGAATGGACACAGAATTCAAAACTGTTCCAGTGCTCATCAAGACCAAATACCCTTAAAAATAAATTCTGCCAACCCAGAACTTCGGGGTGTAAAATAACTTTTTGGATCTATAAATGTTATTTGACCTTCCTTACAGCTTTGATGGACACTTAATTGATAGCAAAGATAGTTTTATTCTGCCTTGTTAATGTTGTACAGCACTTTTAATTAAAATCTACTTGTTAAATTATATTAAATAATTTTAATAGTGTAATAAACTCATGTTTTATATAAACTCAGCCTGGTACATGCTATTTGCATTTTCAGCTTAATTTGAATTAAGAAAAGTAAGTTTACAAATGGAAAAACAAATTTCATAGCCAACTGATTCTCCCAGTCTCTGATACTGTAGCAAATGCATAGATGAAAACATAAATATTGCATTCCTACATATTTGTTCTGAAAGAATAATGGGGATTCATTTCAAGACAGTCAATTAAATCAGCAAAAAGAACTAAAAATAATAACTTGGAAACTAATTGAAACTTGCAAATACATAGAAGTAAAACTGGTCTTTGATTGGTGAAAATAGCTTTCCATCTTTTACATGAATATTGTATTAGTTTTAACAACTTTGTCAGGTATTGGATTATTGCTGTCATTAAGTTTTGTTAGATAACAACATTCTCTGCTTTTTCAGTCATTAACTGTACACACTCATGTCATCAAAATGTGGCTAGGCTTCTTTTCTACCACACCAGGGTGGTCTTCTTTTATACAGCGACTGCACTTACCCATGTTTCCATGGAAATCTCTACTACAGGCTTTCCTTAACACAACCTAGAATACCTTTTGTATACATTATATATATTGTGATCACATAAGTTTAGTTTGAGAGTGGGTGCAGAGGTTAAGGTTTCAAGTAATTGCACCTATGATATGGTGTTGGATTCACTCAGCCCTCAATTCTTACCATGTGATCTTAAGCAAGTCGCTTAACCATGTATTAATATTTGCTCCTGGGTCACCCCTGAAAAGTGACACTACATCCTGTGGGAATACCTGGTTAACAAATTAGTATTATTACTATTATTCTTATCCTTACTCTTCCTGTTATTAATAATATATTCCAAACTCTTAATACTGCTGGGTCTTTTGTCACCTCTACATAATGGAATTAGGCTTACATAACAAAATACTGTATTCTGTTGAAACTGACAGTGTTGTCATTATTGTTTGCTGTAAATTGCTTTAGTAATACCTACTACTGTGTGCTGTGAAATGTTAACTTCATTGTCTACTACTATTTGGTGGTAAAATGCTTTCAAACCTTTCTTCTCAAGCCTTCTCTGAAAAGGCATTTCAGACTGCCAAGGTAAATGGGTCAGATATTGTTACTGACTTAAAAGAAATATTCATGGTAATTGTAAAAGAAAACACAGTCTCCAAACGTGACCACTCATTGGAAGCTCCTAAAGTTTGTACTGTCAGAAGTGTTGATGTTGCCGAGTTACAAAAATTAGCACAAAGCAGAGTCTACCTATGCAGTTTAACGCATCCATCCACAACCTATTTTTTCTATCTTTTCATAACGAATCTACTTTGGATTAAATGTGGCAAACAGCTTAAAGCATGAGGCCAGGAGAATAAGTATCTCTAATTTCAAAGGGTTCTATGATCAGAACATTAAAAGATTCAGAAAGACTCAAAGTCCTACCTTATGACCTGCTAATTATAAGCTGCACAGAAGGGGAACAACCAAATTAAATGAAATATCTTAAGATAAAGTTTAGAAAAATTGAATTAGCCATCCAATGTGAGTTACCAGTAAGCCAAGAGATGATTTCTTAAATGGCAAAGATCTGCTTATAAAGCTTAGACCTATAGCTGACTATTCTCATAGGGGAGAGTGATATTGGCAGTCCAAGATAGTCGGTTATGTACACATTGGTTTACAAAGACCATTAAACATGTGGGAGAAACAAATGTAGGTTTTGTAGAACTGAATTGGAGACAGTCGAACACCTCATTGCTGGTTGTGATATACTATTGGCAGAAGGACTGTATACTGAAATGCATAATAATGTGGCAAGACTGTTCAACTGGAGATTGTGCAAACATTACGGTATTGAAGTGGCTGAAAAACACTGGAAACATGAGCCACAAAGTATCATAGAAAATGAGGAAGTTTCGATCACATGGGATCACCCATTGCTAACAGTTCAAAAGATAGATGCTAGAAAACTGGATATAGTTGTCCATGAAAAGAAGACAAAAGTAGCATTAATCATTGAAATTGCCACACCCAGTGACTACAGTGTGCTGTATTCAGAGAGACACAATGTCATAAAATATCAGGATCTGCAGGCAGAAATGAGAGCAATGTGGAAGAAAGATACACAGACAGTTCCGATAGTAGTAGGAACAATGGCTCTTATAAAAAAAGAATCTACAATCGTATTTTGATATGTTACCAGTCCATGTAACCCCATATGAATTACAGAAGGAGTCATTACTGGGCACATTGCAGGTGCTGTGAAGAGCACTTTTGTTTGACATCAAAGATTGAAACAATACTAATTTCATGAGCTTTAATCATACTTTGACTTAGGAAAGGGGCCCATTGCCATCATGGTATTGGAAACCCAAAAGATTTGGAGAAATTAAAAAGGGAGAGACCTCACAAAACTCAAATGTAGTGAAAGTTTTGAAACATCATTAGAATAAATCTAAGATGACTTCCCTGCGTAGGCTAGCAGAAGCATATCAGCATCAAGCAGGAATAGGAATCAAGCCAGAAGTAGATTAAAACCAGACAGCAACTGAATGTGCCAAAAAACAAAAGAAAGAATGTAAGGTGAAGGACCAGATGAGAAGGCAAGAAATGTGGCAAATGCATAAATATAGTTGCAAGTACAGAAACCTTCTAGAAGAACCTCATGTTGATCCAGAATGAATGCAGGAATGTTTAAGGAGAGGGGAATTCATAGGTTCATAGATTAGTACTAGGTTAATTGCCTTGTGGGCCATTTTAAGCCTAGCCAATTAAGCCATGTGAGAATCAAACACCGCACCTTCTGGCTGTAAGGAAAATATCTTAACCATTATGCCAACCTCCCTATTCCAAGAGATGAAAGGTTAACATTGGTGGCACAAGATAGTGGACTATGTACACATTGGTTTACAAAGTCTATTGAACATGTGGGAGAAACTGACAAATGTAGGTTTTGTAAAACAGAATTGGAAACAGTTGCACACCTCATTGCTGGTTGCAACATACTAATGGCAGGACTGGATACTGAAAGGCATAATAATGAGGTAAGACTGTTGCATGGGGACTGTGCAAACATTATGGAACTGAAGTGTCTGAAAAACACTGGAAACAAGCCACAAAGCATCATAGAAAATGATGAAGTCTACATCACATGGGATCATCCATTGGCAACAGTTCAAAAGATAGATGCTAGAAAACCAGATATAAGGGTCCAAGAAAAGAAGACAAAAGTAGCATTGATCATTGAAATCACCACACCCAGTGACTACAGTGTCCTGCATACAGAAAGACACAAAGTCATAAAGTATCAGGATTTGTAATCAGAAATGAGAGCAATGTGGAAGAAAGATACACAGATAGTTACAATAGTAGTAAGAGCAATGGGCCTTCTAAAAAAGAATCTGCAGTCAGATTTAGGTATGATTTAGGTATGAAAACCAACACATGTAACTCCATGTGAATTGCATAAGGAATCATTACTCGACACATTTTGCTGACATCAAAGACTGAAACAGTACTAATTTCATGAACTTTAATCATACATTAACTTAGGAATGGGGTCCATTCCTGTCATGGTATTAGAAACCCAAAAGATTTGGAGGAATTAAAAAAGAGGAGGGGATTGTGGTAACACTTGAATAATCCATTTTGAATGAATTTAAGGGTTCATAAAGAGGTATAAAATCAACTTTTTAGAAAAAGGTGATATTATGATTAAAACACTTTTTGTAATGTCTGATATGCCAGATGTTTCCATTTTTTCCCATTTTTGGAAACTCTGATAATCTATCCTCAGGGACATAAATGGTACTTATGTAGCAGAATGTAGTAAAATCTGAGATAAATGCCAAATATCTGACATTCCTAACTAAAGAAGTAAACCCTATTATCTCATAAAGCCATCTAAACACTGATATAGCAATGCGAAATGCATAATACCCTACCTCCTATCTGGAAAATTTAAAGCAAGCTTCAATAAGACATGAATCACTTATTTTCAGAATGTGCACACAGGGCAATGAAGAATGTGTGTCAGTTAAAGCTGAAGGTTTGTGGTCACCTAGATCTGATATGTGCTTGAGAACTGTCTTATGAGAGAGCTGTGTTATAGAATGCTAAATAGACAAACACATGATCTGAGATATGTTAAAAATTAGAGTTACTGAATCATTATGTAACATAAAAAGTAAATTTGTATTTTAATCTTCTATATAAGACAGAAGCCATTGTAGTACCCTGTAAAGATGATAAGGAATAAAAACTCATCCCTGTACGTAGATCTAGATACCCCGGTCCACAAGGGTATGTATCTGGATCTTATCAATGCCATTTTGTGGTTACGGACAATGAGGATCCAGTATTGCTAAGTATGACTTCACAAGCTCTGAAGCCAGGACAAACCACAATATAGGTATGCCAAATTGTGGTTGAAACTACAGTAATTCCAATCAATGTCAATAACTTCTCTCCAAGGATTAAAGTTAAGGAATTTCAAGAAATGCCTAGGCAAACTGCATTGTTTAATGTAAACAAGCAATTGAAATGTAGAGGATTAAAATAACACTCTAAACCCTTCTTAGACCCCCGCTGTAGATGAAATCATCTTTATGCATAACCCAACACCAAGCCTCCTTACTATTAAGCTCACATCTGAGCTAAGAACAATAATAAGGGCATCCTTATCACGGGAAGCTTATGGTGCTGGTTGCTAGGCTGCAGCCCCCTAGTAAAAAAATAAATAAATTAACAAAGGAACTGCAGAAATTGCATTATTTTTTTCTATAAAATTGAATTTTACCATTACTGGTACTGATAACAAAACTCCATGTTATGTCTTCTGCATACCAGAAATAAGACGATCACACCGTCTTATTACAGGTCTTTCTGCCTTCTGCAGAAGACAAAAACTTCATAAGAAAGAGGCTCATTGGTCTGCTATAAGAACCAATGAGGGGGCATTTCTACTGGCTCGGTCTGCCTCTGTTGGCTCAGATTGAGGTAGTCTGAGACTGAAACTAAAACAGGTAATGGGGTATTACAGCAATACTAGTGTAGGACCAAGTTGTTTTTTTTCTTTTATTACTTTTTTCTTTTTCCTCACCACACCACTACTAGTCCTTCTTGTGATACTTACTTAGGATATAGGAGGGTAAGTATTTTAAGTAACAAATTGTGTGTGTGTGTGTGGGGGGGGGGGATACACTCTCTGAAATGGCCCTAATTTCACAGAATGCCTCTGATTTTGCCTGATATTTTCATCTGTTCCTTGCAATGCTTGTTTTCTTTTCTTTTCTTTCTTTCTTTTTTTTTTTTTTTTGACAAAGGTCAAGATGTAAGGATTGCTGTCAGTATATAATGGCAGTCATTTGAGTTTCAGACTTAGCCTTTAGAAAAAGCATGCTAATACAAAGCCTGTTATTCTAGCAACATTCTGAGTATATAATGTCGATATATGTCCCTAATTGTGTTTTTGTCAGTCATTATTTTTAACTGTCCACTTCATTCTTGTGCTGTATGGTCGAAAAGCATGTGGAAGCAGTGGGAGTGGTAGACTGTACACTGTACTCTTACAGCAATGACTTAATAAGAAACATTCCCATGTGGCATATATTTCATGGGTTTATTTATTCATTTGATCACAGTCAAACATCTGGGGTTCACAATCACTGACATATAAGTGGCTGCAATTGATGATGGGCACATCTGTGTGTGCGTGCGAGTGTGCACACGCGTGTGTGTGTGTGTGTGTGTGTGTGTGTGTGTGTGTGTGTGTGTGTGTGTGTGTGTGTGTGCATTTGTATTAGAGATTTAATTGCTCTCAACTCGTTCTGATTTTTCAGAATGTCTGATTTTGCCTCATATTTTGAACTGTTCCTCATAGCATTTGTTATTTTTATTGGTAAATCAGTAAATATTACAGTCACTAAATAATGGCATACATTTGAGTTCCTGACTTAATAGTTTTCAGAAAAAGTATATAATGCAAAAATTGTTATTCTGGTAGCTTTCTAAGTATATTAAGTCTATATGTATTCCTGATTTTTATCATGTGTCCATTATTTTTCAGCTTCATACTTGATTCTAAGTTTGCTGAGAGGTGTTTTGTGTATGTGTGTGTAGATGAGTTAAATTAAATTACTGTGCCAATTTGTTATTTCTTTAATTATATTGCAATCTCAGTCTAAGGTGTGCACAGTCAATATATTTGGCTTTAATTAGTGGGTGTGGGGGCTGTTAATGAATACAAGTAAATGACTTTGCTATAATTTTTTAAAGCTAAACAACGAAAATAATAAAAAAACTCTGAGAAGCATAAAAAAATATAGAATCCTGTGTCTCCTGGGGAGGGGACTTGGCAAACCCAAGGTCCCCAGACTAATTAAATTACTTCTCCATGCTTATTACAATGCAGTTAATTAACAATAGAGGAAAAAGCTAAAAAGACAGTGTGTGAAAAAAAGAGAAATAAATAATGTATTTGGATGATGGGGACACAATGCAGGGAGCCAAGAAAAGTACAATAGGGAGGTGCAGGGGCCAGTGTGCAAAAGGAGCATGTAGAGTCCTTCATCTAGGCTCCATTTTACCTAAGGTTGACCAAATTGATTGCAGACATAAGGGGTACCCATATACTGGCTATGAATGGGCATTGAGGCAGTCTGTTGATGAAAGTGAGTGACACAATCTGCTGTTTGATTACTAGTAGCAGTCATTTATCTAATATAACAGAGATCTATACTATTCTAAGTAGCCCCACCCATTCATTTGATTCCTATAGTCCTCCCGCCCTTTGAAGTTGCCAACTTCACTGGTCCTTATATGATACGCAATTAGCTGTTTCTTTTATTAGTGAGTTACCAGAAAATACCATGCAAAACAAAGAAATGAAGGTAGACATCAGATCATTGCCAGATGGTTTAATCTTACTGCAGGACATCTGCCCAATTGATGAAAAGGATGTATGCTGATATGAAGTTAATGGCAATTAACTTATGCAGTCACATGCAGTGGGAAGAGACAGAACAGCTTATGGAAGTATGCACAGTTTACCTAAAAATGTGTCTAACATAAAAAGGACAAGGTGCAGCTTGGTAATAACTTAACTTTCCAAAGTCAGATAGAGCAGGCCATTCAGGCATGTAGTTGAGACAGAAAAAGATGAAGAAGCAGAGCAAGAAATGTTTTGTCAGTTTGTATATATATTTGTAAAAGATGCTTTTGACTGTGGTCTAACTGATCATCATGTTAATGGTTGCCAACTGATTCTTGTAAGGGCCCAATATTGTCATGTCAATACAGGATCTCATTCGCATCTTATGAGCATATCCAGAGAATTCTAGTCACCCTGATGGAGATGGAAATTATAAGGTAGGTAAACTGCATGTACAACTCTATCGGCTATCAAACTCACAAATAAGTGAAGGCTCACTATAGAATACAGAAAGGTAAATCAACAGTACCCCTATCTTGTTGGCTGATGATATATCTGGAAAAAAGTTTGGCTTGGGCTGAAGATGCACAATACTTCAAAACAAGTCTGTTTCAGTATGTGAACTCACCTGCAAATTTCAATCTCTTCCTGCACAAGGCCTTGCCTGATAGAGAAAGTAGAGGAAATCAAGAGGAACATCTGCAAAAGTGACCTATGTTTTAAACTAATTATTCTTCACAAAGGGCAGTGGTTCAGAAACAAAGCCCACTACCTAGGTTGTGAAATGGGACTAGATGGACTATGCCCTCAAAACAGCAGAATAGAGGCTATGCAATGTATTAATCTAAAAAAAAAAAACAAAACAAAAAAAAAAAAAAACAAAGGAACTAAGAAGCTTACTAGGTATCTGCAGTTACTCTATACATTTTTTCTGGTCTTTGTGGAAGTGGCATTCCCCTCATCATGCTGTTAAAAAGTCAGAACTGTGGACATTGGGGAAGATCAGGAAAAAGCCATAAAAGTTTTAAAGGACAGCTCAGGTCTTATGCATGGCATATCCACAGTTGAGTAAATAGTTCTATTTAGAAAAAAGGGGTAAGGGGGGGCGTGGCCAAGATGTCAGAGAGATAACAGCACTTTTTTGATGCTCTGCTTAACAGAAATTTCTCTGACAGGAAATTTTCTTAATATTATTTTAAAAACATCTAAGTTTTCTTTCACCTATATATTTAGATACAGTGGATTATTTTTTTCTACAAATATTTCAATTTTGGTGAATTGAAAGTGAATTACATCCTGTCAGAAGTACAGCAGCTGAATATAAAAGACTCTCTCAGCCATGAGTCATTCAAAAGCCTCTCTCCAGGAAACTTCCATGAAGAAAGAATTACAAACAATAATATCCAGTATTCAAGATCTTTCCATGAAAATGGACAATTTAGAAAAAATCATGGAAAACACGAAGAAAGAAAATAGAAAGCAGATTGAAGAATTCAAGGAGATAATTACAAGACACACAGACCAGATAACAGAAATTGAAGAATCTTTTAATGAAATAGATGGAAGACAGCATGAAAATGATAACCAGATTGACTTCTTACTAAAGCAAAACACTGCACTTTCAGATAAAGTGGAGGATCTAGAATCAAGGTCACAAAGAAATAATATTAGAATATATGGCATACCTGAAAAAATGGAAGGAAATAACACAATACAGTTCTTGAATGACTGGTTGCCTAAGACACTAAACCTACCTGAATCTCTCTCTTTTGGGATAGAGAGAGCTCACAGGTCATTGTCAAATATGTCTGTGTCAAAAAATCCAAATGCTTCAAGATCCATTATTGTACAATTTTTATCATCTCAAGACAAGGACTTAATCCTGAGAACAGCGTGGGCAGGTAATCCTATACAAATTAATGGTCGAAACATAAGATTTGACAATGACTATACCTCTACTATAATAACTAAAAGAAAAGCCTGCATTCCTCTCATTAAAAATCTGAAGAAAGCTGAAATTAAAGCACAAATCATTTTTCCTGCCAGAATTAAAATACATCTATCTGAAGGAATAAAAATATTTAATAATCTTGATGACACCTCTGAATATGTGAAAAAGAATAAGATTTTGGAAAACACTGAAGATATGGACATCTCATTACCTAGTTTAAAAAGGCAGGCAACAAATGAAAAAATGTTATCGATTGATAAAACAAGCAAGAAGCTTAAGGGTAAATAATACAAATGAAGCTCTTCCACAATCCCTTCAAATCCCAAAATTTTCGTGCTACAAATCACCTACATCGGGGAAAAACATACATGGTAAGGTAAAAATCATTTAATATTTATTAAGTATGCTTATTTATTTATTTATTTTTAAATTTATTTGCTGTTTAAAAGCCTTTAATACAAATACTCTAGAATGTTAAACATAGATGTTAAAATTCTAAATCTTCCCTTGACAGAGTGTATTATTAGTTGACAACTACATAGGGGCAATGTAGCAATACCATAGAAATATTGGTTAAAACAAGAACCCCCTTAATACCGGATACTGTATGTGTATTAGATTATGATGATATAGATCGCTCTGATAAGTGAAATGAAGGCTCCCCATCTCAGTGCAATTAAATGAAAGTGTAGCCCCTTTTGCATCAGCGGCTTTCTCTCCTGTTAAATGTCATGTTATGCTTGGGTCCTTTTAGAGCTAACGGATATAACTTAATGTGACTTGTACTAAATAGTTTAAAAGGTATTGGAAATTGTTCTTTATCATAATAAGAGAAGATTGTTTTCTTTCTAAGAATCCGTCATGACATGTAAAAATGCATTCTCATACACTTGAGAGGTTTGTGTCTTTACTAAATGTGGTTTGTGGGTCCATTTGCTGATGGAGAGGGAAAAGGAGATGTATTTTCTGATGAAAGCTGGTGGAGTCTGTGTTGCAGGGACAGAAGGGTTTGTATGCTTGATATCAAATGCATTGGCCAGTAAAATTGATAGTTACAGAGAATTTTATATTTGTATAAAATGGGGCAAAGTTGTTTTTTTTGTTTTTTTTTTTTTGTACTTCATATAACATATTCTGTTGTTCTTTTCTCTCACAAAATGCACATCACGAGTATCTCATGAACAGTTATCATAGCTTGCTGCAGATTCCCTAGTGCGAGCTTTTAACCACCAAAATTCAAATGTTAAAGGAGAAGGAAGGGGAAAAAAAGGAAAAAGAAGGCTGTTGCCTCGATACTTCTTGGTCAGATCTTCTTTGTAATACAAAAGACTTATGTATGTACTCTCTCGAAGTCTCTTTTGTCATATGAACTTTGGTTACGTATTCACGTTACCAGAAATCTTCACATGAAAAAAAAGGAACAAGAAAACGGAACAACTGAATGCTTTATCACATACCAAGAGCGACAAAGAAAAATATATAAAAAACATAGACATATATATAAAGGTCCTTTTTACTAAACCAATGTTGATGCCTATATTGTTCCCTTCATAATAAGTTTTCTGATGACATGTTTTACAAAGTAGTTTACACTTGATCATTAGTTGGCAGCTGTAGCTAACAGATACAGTGAAAACACAGACTAGGTCATCTGATCCTTTTTGGTTAGCAGAGCAGAAAGCGGCATATGCAATGGTTATAAAGTCACTAAAATACATTATCTATTGGGGGTTAATGTGTTCTTATTATTTTTAAAGTAGATTTTGGGGCAGCTATGTATTTTCTGTGCTTTCATCTTGATATCTTCGTCCCCAATCTTATTGATTATATGAGTTGTTGGTTGATGGCAATACTGCTGGAATGGGGAAGCCAAAGCTGCAGACAGACCATTACAATAAATAATAATTCTGTTATAAAAGGGTGAAATAATATATTGGGGCAGGAAAAATTTCAGTTCCAAAGAAAAGGAGACAGTTCTGCTTAGAGAATGATCTTAGTTGTTACTGAAGTGATGCTTTTGCCACACTAGTCAGTGATAGTAGTAGAAGACTGTTAGGGGGGGCAGTGCAAAGTGGGGATGGTTACTCTTGACTTATAGTTACTACTTTCATCAGGACATGAGGACAGTTGTTATTTCCAAAGGTAGCCTTTACTTTTTAACTGCTTTTCTAATTAATAGTTTACATTATGTTGGATTTATAGTGAATGGTGAAATTGTGATCTACTTAATCCACCTCCAGCTATATAAGTGCATGCTACAATCTGACATTTTCACTAATATTCATAAAATATTGAATGTTTTACTGTCTGTAGACTACATTTTCTAGCAAAATATATATTGCATGTTAACCACTGCCACTCTAACTGAAAAAATATTGGTAAAATGTGTTAATGTATTTTGTTAAAAATGACAACTTAAGGGAACACATTATTACTATAACATCTAAAACTGAAGTGTCCTTGAAGGTTAAACGCTGTGACTTCATTATATGATATTTTTATCAAAATCAAGCTACACTACATAGTTTCTTTAGACTCACATCTTTGGAAAGAAAAGCTAATGTTTTTGATGATTACACAGATCTATATACCTGCATAGATATTTGTGCAACTAAAATATTATCTTCTCATGTAAAAAAATTCTCATTAGTACATCTTTATTTTAAATATCTTTAATACCTTAAGAAATTATTTAAGTTTAATCAGATATGTTTTTTTTTTTTTTTTTTTTTTTTTTTTAGGGGAAGGAAAAACTGGTGATTTTATATCTTATATAAAAGGAAAATAAGCCTATCGACTATATATTAATATGCTGATTCTATAGTAAATATTAACACTGTTGTGATTTCACAGACAAGTTCATACAGGAATGTTTTGTTACATGATAAATGTTCTTATTTTTATACATAAACTTCTTTACTGAATTTCTAGATAAGTAGGTTTTGATCTAATGTAGTAGACTAGATTAAGATCTGTATTAGTATAGAATAGACATAAATGAATATGATACACTATGTCATGATACAAGTTTAAAGACACTGTTCTTAAAATTTTGAAAATTATATTATTCATGGTAATTGATGTTTTTCCACAATATCTCCTACATAGTAATACCTATTCATCCTGGAGAATTAATACGTTGTAGTTTGTTTATTCAATAAAATATTAGGTAGTAGCTTTAGAGAACGATAGTCTTGAGCACTAAGGATGATAGAGGGTGGTATTGATGACTTCTTCATCAATCCAGGAACTAGATGTTCCATGGTTAGTTTTGTATATAGTTATATTTTCATCTTCTCTGAACATTACTTGTTAATTAAGTTCAGAATAGTATTTATCCATCAAGAGCTTAAAGTAATCAATGGCTGGGTTTAAATGTCTGTCTCTGAATGCAAATGGTCTTAATAACCCTACTAAAAGAGGAAGGTTACTCAAATACCTAGCATCTAATAAAGCTGACATTATATTTTTGCAAGAAATGCACATTATTCAGAAAGATCTAGAAAAATTGCTTTTAAAGGTTATAGTATTCTAGCTGAATCTCATTTCCAAACAAAGAGAAGAGGGACCATGATTTTGTGGAAAAATACATTACCAATACCTACAATAATTAACAGTTTCTCTGATAAAAATGGTATGTTGTGTCTAGTAGTATTGGAATTCAATAAGAAATATTTTACTTTAACAAATATGTACTGGCTACCTGGTATTGGTGCTAAATCTGCAAACAAATATTTGGAAATAATAACAGCAAATTCTAAAGGAGATATCATTTTGGCAGGTGATTTTAATTGTATTCTATCATCTAAAGATACCACTAATGTCAGCAATATTAAGAAACCTGCATCAGCCAAAAAATTGATAGATTTTGTCTCGTTATATAACCTAAAAGACATATACATGATCAAAGAGCAGCGGTCTCTCAATTTTACTCACTTTTCTTATAGATATGGTACACAGACGACTATTGATGAAGTGTTTATATCTGACAGCCTATTATCTAAGACTCAAGATGTAGTGATTACATCATGCCCTCTGTCAGACCACAATGCCATACTATTTAAAATTAAAATTAAACCAAACGATCTTATTCATTGGCAGAGACTACCAGCCTATATTATTAAGATAAAAGGATTCAAAGAATGGTTTATAAAGGAAGTAAACTATTATATTAATAATAATAATAACACAAATAAAGTGTTTATTTGGGACTCTTTAAAATCTTATATATATGGGAAAATAAAAACATGGTATTTACATAAAAGGAAAGAATGGGACAAAAAATTGTTAAATCTACAATTGAAAATTGACACTTTAAAAAAGAACTTACACCCCAAAGAATTGGGCTTGAATCTGGAATTAAAACAACTAAATCTCGAATATTTAGAAATTCTTAGTCATAAAGTAGCAATTAATTTAGAGAGGTTAAAATTACAATCTTATTCATCTAATCCAAATCATATGCATAGATTAGCAGCCAAAATGAAAAGTTTTCACAAGAGTAAACACATAATTGAAATATTAGACACATCTAAACACAATTCAAAACCTTCTTTGGATCTAAATGATATTTTAGAGATTTTTCGTTCATATCATGAAACAATGAATAAAGCAAACTTAAACTTTACTAATAATAGTTCAAAAATAGAATTTCTAAAAAACAATATAAATAATAAACTTTCTAAAGAACAAAATAATAGATTACTTAAATCAATATCATTAATAGAAGTTAAAGAAAGAATACAAAATCTTAAAAATAATAAAGCCCCTGGTCTTGATGGCATAATAGGTGAATTATATAAAATTTTCCCTGATTCCGCTTTGAAGATATTAATGAAAGCACTTGAGGAAGTTCGAATAAGTGACAAACGTCCTTCTTGGAAATATTCGATAATTTCTCCCATTCTAAAGCAAGATAAGGACTCCAAATTTGTTTCATCATATCATCCTATTTCCCTATTAAATATAGATTATAAAATATTTACGTCTATTTTAGCAAACAGATTAAATCAAATGATGCCGACTTTAATAAACAATGATCAAACAGGTTTTATACTGAACAGAAAAGTTCAGGATAATACTATTAGACTTTTAACTTTAATAGATTTTGCAAATATAAAAAAAAAGAATTATCACTCATCAGTCTAGATCTAGATAAAGCATTTGATTCTATTAACTGGACATACTTATTTATAGTATTAAAAGAATATAATTTATCCTCAGAAATCTTAAACTTGTTAAAAAAATTCTATGAAGGTTCTATAGTGTATATTAAAATCGGCGCTTTTTTATCTTGCCCACTTCAAATTCTAAAAGGCACTAGAGAAGGTTGCCCTTTATCCCCACTACTATTTGCATTAGCAATAGAACCATTTGCTAATTTTATAAGAAACAATATAAACATAAAAAGTTTTTATGCTAATGAGAACTATTCTTCTAAAATTTTACTCTTTGCAGATGATATCTTATTAACTATTAGAAATATTGATTCATCTATTGATCACATTATCAGATCATTAAAACTCTTTGAGGAAATCTCAAACCTTAGATTTAACCAAAACAAAACCGAAACTATTCTCATCAATAAAAATTGAATAACACTCTATCTAATTACAATAACTAAAACTGGACCAATGATAAATTGAAATAGCTAGGGGTTCATATTCTGTCTAAATGGAATGACACTATAAATATAAATTATAAAATTGTATTAAATAAAATCACAGAATACATTAATAGATGGAAGAAAAAGTTCTTTACTATAGAAGAAAGATTATCTCTGATAAAAATGATTCTATTACCAAAAATTCTTTTTTATCTTCAAACATTATTGGCTCCTCCATCTAGAAAACAACTTAAACACATAAACACTATATTAATTAAATTTCTATGGTGTCCTCAAAAAACAAGAATTAAATATGATTAGCACTATAAAAACTGGATTGAAGGAGGGATTGCTTTTCCAAATTGTGAGCTTTATGCTGATGCCATTATTCTTAATATAACAAGTCTTTGGTTAAGTCCAAAATACCATTCAAATTGGACAAATTTACACAAAACAATACTATTAAGTAATTTTGACAAGTTTTTCAAAAACATATATTGTTCTGAAAATATTAAGCTATTTATAGTTATTAAAGAATTCTTCTTCAACAATGAGCAGGAAAAATCACATCTTATTTCTATAATTAAATATATCTTGCAAAATTTAAAAAAGTAATGAATAAGAACCTTTTGAATAACAATTTGTCCATTCTAATGTTTCCAATAATCTTAACCAAGGGATGTTTTGATTCCTTTAACATGATGAAAATAAAAACTATGGAAGAAAATGGGTTATTATTCTGGCATCAGTTTTTAGGAACTAATAATATTCATGATGCTACCTACCTTTTAGCCAGGTATAATATCTACCAAAATAACTGGTTAAATATTCAAATCTTCAGAGAATTTATTTTAACGGAATTTAAAAGATATCATTTTCCTGCTATAACAGACCTTCCCCAAAAATTATCCATCCTCTTTGACTTCACCAATATAGGCTATAATAATGGTATCTCATTGTCAAGATTTTACAACATTCTTAGATCAGATCTAATAATATTAGATGACAATTTATGGAAATATATCAACACTTTCAACAACTCCCAAATACATATAAATGATAAAACTTTAATTCTTAGATCTGTTTACCATACCTCTTCTTCCACATATTGTAAAATTTTTACATGGAAATTCATTCATAGAAGTTTTATTACACCAAAAAAAGCCTCTAGAATAAGCAAGAAAGATTTTAATAGATGTTGGAGATGCGAGGAGCTAATAGATGCCGACTGGGCACATATGTTTTTAGAATGTAGAACAATAACCACATTTTGGATAGAGTTTAAACATTTTATTAAAGCTTTGTGGTAGGACAGATGCGAGATCTCTGATTCTATGATACTTTTTAATGCACCAATGTCAAGGTATGTTCCACTGAATCAAATGAACCTCCTTTGGACTCTACTTGCTATAGCAAGAAAAACTATTACTAGAAATTGGAAATGTAAAAATAATCTCTCATTTAAGGAATTTATATCTTTTACTAAGATTATTTGTAGTAGGGAATTACAAACAGCTATGTTACACTCCTCAAACATGACTCATAAACAAATTGCCTGGATAAAGCTTAAAAAACTATTAGACAAAATGTAATGTTATTGAAGATTTGGTATCTATTTTGGACTTTGTATATAGTTTTTGTAAAAATTTGATATTACGTTGTTTTTTCTTGTTAAAAACTGTAATTATACTCTTGAAAATGAATAAAAAAATATGAGAAAAAAAAAGAAAAAAGGGGTAAACTGACAGTAGCATCAGCGCTGTGCTGTATCAAATCATAATCCTGATCCCTGTGTTATAGTTTATGCTAATAAGGCACTAAGTCAGACAAAGGAAAAGTTATCTGAGTGTGAAAAGGCTGTCTTTTCTACTGTATGAGAAACACAGAGATTTAGAAACTATATTTTTGGCAAAAAGGTTCAGATGCAGACACATTATCAGTCCACCAAACTTCTGCAAAGTCAGAAATTAACTGTAATGTATCTAATAACTGAATTATGGCCTGGACTTTAGCCCTCCAGGAACACCCTTTAGAAATTAAATATGACGAAATCAAAAGGACCCCAATTGCCCATGCAATGGCAGAACTGCAAAGGCATGACTGGACAGATTCTGACAGGCCTAGACAATCACCTCAGCAGGACTCAACACTAGACCTTGCCAGGCAGCAAAACAGACACTGCCATTATAATGAAATGAGTGCACAAACCTTCCTAAAGGATATGTTGATGGCTGCTCTTTTAGTCAGGACAGAAACAGAATTGTTGCCTGGGAGCATTATAACATGAAGATAAACTCTACTCTCCTGTCATCTATAAGCTTATACACAAAACTAACCTGAAACGCCAGCCCACAGGAATGCCAAATAAGTAACAAGGTGTTATCTTTAAATTACAACAAAGAAAAAGTAAAAATAAATCCTATCCATCCTTAATAATATTTAAGATTTCCCCAGTGACCTACCAAATATAAATTTCACTCCTCTCAAAAAAAAAAGATAAAAAAAGATTCTTAGCATCTATGTATCGCAGGTTGTTAGATTTTAGATTGGGATGAAAGTGAGAGTAAAAAATGGCCCTCCATATATTTCAAGTTATTGTCAAACATATAGACAGCATGCATCCTCACCCCTATTATCAAAATTCTGTCACCTTTCTGCCCCCCTCTGATGTATACTGTGATAAAAGTGAAAGAGGAAATGGCCACAGATGCATAGTTAAACTTGTTGCTGTTAGACAATAGATAGACGTAGATATATATACACACAGCATTATTCCTTACTGCTTTCCCAAATGACAGCTACCAGTATACATCTGTTAGTTTATTTTGAGAGAGTGAAAAAATAATAATCACAAGCACTGCCATGGTATAAAAGAATAAAGCTGTCACTCTGATGTAGGAAACCAGCAGTTGTTTAGATGCTTGAACATCTGAGGCACTGACAGTGAGAATGGATGAGTCTGTCTTGCAAGAGGACTGGTAGGGGGCTCATGCTCAGGGCATACAACATGACTGGATCTCCCTGTCAGAAGCCAAGGAATACCATTTTAAAGTGTTTTCTGGGGATGCATGGGATGGCTTGCCAAGTTAGCCCTTTGTGGATGTGATGAGGGGTCTGACATGGCCTGTCCACTCTATTTCTGCCATCAGGGGCATTAGCTTGACACACAGGATGCAAAGAAGTGACTAAAGGAAGAAGATCTTGCTGCAGCAATATGACACTGCACCAAGATGCCTCAATCTCCTTACCAGCGCAGACCATAAATCAGAGTAAGTCCAAGGGCATTCAGGAGAGCACAGTAGACCTGATGAACAAGGAGATGTACTGGTGGGACCAGATATCCAGCTGTGAGGAAGAGGAGAATCAATAAAAGAGAACACCGCAACAATGTATTGCAAACTGTTATTTTTAGGTAGATAACTGCCCCGTCCATATAAAATATATTCTAACCTTCTGTGCAAGCTTCTGCACTTTGATTATAATGAAAGTTAAAAAATAATGACAACATTGTCACTAACCCACACAAATTATATAGTATCTTTCCTTGCAAACCTTGGAGTTTGATTGTGAGGAAGATAAAAAAAAATAATGATCACCCTATACTCAACCCCCACAATAGCTAGATGAACTTTCTTGGCATTTTTGAGGATGGTTGGCTTTAACAATGAGAGCCTCATGTCAGAGGTTCAGAATAAGACCACTCTCCTTAGCCTTGTCAATACGTTCTGTGGATACAAGTGTACTGCGCTACTTTTTTGCCTTATTTTTGAAAGATAATTCTTATTTTTTTTTTTTGTTCCTAGAAATGCTATGTATGTTCTCAGTATTGTGTGTCTATAGATAAATACGGTGATTATATTTTTTCACACATATGCACAGATGGTAACACTAACCTTGACAAGCCAACTCTTTCATAAGATGCTTGATATTATTTTTTTACACGAGCACTCACATTCTGCCCATAACAAGCCATGTCTATCTCAAGAAGCACTTGTGCTCTAATGGGTGTGCATGTGCATATGCAAACAGACGCACACACACACACACACACACACACACACACACACACACACACACACACACACACACACACACACACACACACACACACACACAGACACACACACACACACACTTACACACATGCTTGTATTAATCCCAAACTGTCAAATTGGATACAATTTCTATTGTGACTCCAGGAACAGCTAATCCTATCAACAGAGTTTGCAAGGCAAATAGGGAAAAGAAGTAGACTGCCATTTTATTTTTCTATATCACATACAAACCTCCAAACAGCTATGGAATTTAATGTTGCCAATCTATGTTCTACTTGTTGTTAGGATGTGGGAAGAAGAGAGAATACCAGGAGAAAACACTTGTTTCAGTTCATCGCAGGGAAAATTGAAACACAAAACATCTTTCTGTGAAGTAACATAGGTACTCAGTGTGCCGCTGTGTCACCTGCACAACTGCCGACAGGCAGTTTAGAGTTTGCTAAGCTGGATACCTCAAGTCTTTTGGGAATTTGTGGGAAACTTAAATACCCAGAGAAAATGCATACAAAGTTAGGGGAGATATGAATACTTTTTCTGAAGGAGTCAGCTTATAAGTGCTGACGAAAAGCGCTTTGACCGAAGCAGAAAAACTACCCACAAAACCCAGTAAAAGACAAACGGGTCTACAATGCCCACAGGAAATAAAACCTCGATCTGTCACTGGTTCAGCCTTGAATTTGACTGACGACTATGATTTGCCTGATCCGTTTACGGATATGAACAAATTTGTACCTGGGCCCAATGGGGCCAATATAGAATTGTCTAATCTTGTTACTAATTTGAATGACTTAAGTTACTGCTCCCATGAGACTGATCTTTTGGAGAGTAGTAAAAGTGTACCTTCTATCATTTCAAACACTACTGGTGATTTTAATGTATACAATTTTAGTAACATAGAAATTGGGCCTGAAATGGTCGACCTTTTATCTAAGGGACTTACTTTCATCCCATCAAAACCATGGGACCTGACTAACACAATTCTAGACATTAAAATGTTTGTTAGGAAATTGAACCTTCAGGTGTCGATGGGTAATGTCTTTGACTCTACTGATAGTCTCCATGTACCTAGTATTTACAATCCCCCATTGCACCCTGCCCTCGACCTTTCTGAGAAATGTTGTGAATTGGATGTAAGGCATGTGAACATCTATAAGAATAACAGGAACCCTCCTACTAATATGAGCAATGATGAAAGGGAAACAATGCATTACCTCACCACCCAAGGGCTTAGGTTTTGCAAACCCGATAAGGGTGGTGGACTGGTTGTCTTCAGTATGAGTGACTATCAGGATAGGATGAATGAGTTACGCAACACTGAAGCATACGTACACAGTTCCCGTAGTGAGGTAAACAGAGCCTATAGTACTATTAGGAACTGTATTGAGGACCTGTTCATCGATGGTCAGATAGACCAAAGGACATACAACTACCTGGTAATGTCATTCCCTAGATATCCTTGTATTTCTGGCATCCCTAAAATCCACAAAAGTATTGAGAATCAACCATTGAGACCTTTGGTGGACAGTAGGGGATCTCCCACATACTCTTGTGCTAGGGTTTTGGATGCCATTTTACAAAAATATTTGGCCAAGGAGTCCCAAATCTGTAAAGACTCTTGGACCTTTTTGAAGAAAATAGACACCTTGTCTTTTGACAAGAGCTACAACTTCCTCACAATTGATGTAAAAGACCTGTATACCAGTATACCCCATGAGGTAGCATTAGAATGGGTAGGACTCATGCTTATGAAACATAAAGCCCCTACTAGGGAAATTGACCTAGTATCTGTCCTAATGGACTCGGTGTTAACAAATAACTACTTTTTGCACTGCAATGAATTATTTTTGCAAAAAATAGGGGTCGCTATGGGTTCGCCTTGTGGGGGAAGTGTAGTAAACTTGGTAATGGCTTATTGGGAATCAGAGTTTGTCTTTAAAGGCAACGCATTCTCTGATTCCTTTTTGTTTTATACAAGGTTTCTGGATGACATTTTCATTTTATTTAAAGGTAGTGAGAGCGATGGCCACCAAGTTATTGAATACTTTAACAACACTACTGAGTTCCTGCAATTCACTTACACTTTTCATTGTGACACTATTGATTATCTTGACATCCATTTAAGTAAAAACTACAATTTAAAAGCGTTTACTGTGAACATCTTTAGAAAATCTACATATTCCAACACCTTCCTCCATTACAGCAGCTGCCACCCTTACCACCAGAAGAAATCTGTTGTGAAAGGGCAGCTGGTAAGAGCTTCTAGAATGGTCATTCTAGATGAGGATTTTACAAAGGAATGTGTTTATATATGGAAAATGTTCATTCATAGAGGTTACCCAGAAACCTTTCTTGACCCGATAGTTCAGGAGGTAATGGATAAAAGACACAGTAATGTGTACTTGCCACTTTTGAGGACTAACATTGTAACACCTACTGAGGACAGTGGTGTTAACTTGGTCAAAAGGAACCAATGTGGCCAGAACGAGAGTATGGTACTAAATAGTGAACAACTTAACACCAGCATATCTACTGTCAAATTTATTACCACCTTCAGTACAACAAGTACCCTTTGTTTATCCATACTGAATAAAAACTGGGACCTGTTTAAAATACAACCTGAGTTATATGAAAAACTAGGGGACCAACCTATGATAGTTTACAGGAAAGGGAACAATATCAAAACCCTGTTAGAAAGGCGTGACATGCCTACAATGAGATGTCCTGGTATGCATAAATGCCTGAACTGTAATTACTGTAAATATGTTCATGAAGGCAACTTGTTTAGCCTGAATGAACAAGAATTTAAGTTGAGGAATAAATTTGATTGCAACACTACATTTACCACCTACATAGCCAGGTGTACATTCTGTTCAGCATTCTGCATCGGTAAAACCAAAAGAAGATTGCGTGAAAGGATGTATGAACACCTGTATGCTATTAGAAAAGGGAAATTGGAGAACGCACTTGCAAAACACACATGGCAGCCTACCCTAACCATAGCTTCAGATTTATGGCAATTGACCATGTAAAAATTGACCCGAGAGGAGGCCCTAGAAACTTGAAACTGGAGGAATTAGAATTGAAATGGCAGGTGAAATTGAACGTGTATAGCTTTCCTGGACTAAATGAGTCTTGTTCAATAGGAAGTTTATTAAAATTGAACAGTCTAAAGAGATGATGGCCTTGATGTTAAGTTTTTATGTTTTTGTGTATGACATTTTGAATCTTTTGACATTTTCAGTTTCTTAATTTTACTGTCAACATGTTAGATATGACACTTGTAACATAAGGTATGTCTAACCTATTATATATTATATATTAAAATTATAGATTATGTATATATAGTTTATGAGAACCATATATATCTTTTGAGAACTTTATATTAGGTTACACTACATATATAATTACCTCATCTCCCTATTGGAAGCTGAGTTTATTATTATTAAAATGTAGGACTTAAAAATTTGGAATTTAAACAAGGGGTTTGTAGTATTGATAATATTGGAATAAAAACATGAAAACACACAAATATACTTTCTGAAAACACTACTCCTCTTGTAAACATTCCATTATTATACTTATACACACACATATATAACTATTTCATATATAAATATATATTTTTCTTGTTTAATCATAAATACTTTTTATGTAATTTAGAATAATTATGTGTTCTTGAGTTGTTTTTACTTTATACACACGATTCCTGTGACCTTTGGATCAGGAATTAATAGTATATTATATGTACATAGATTATTTGTTGAACTTACGTTATTATTAACACTCCTTTTGTATTTTGTAATATCTAACAATAATCCACTTAAATGTTTTAACATAACTACATGGATTTTAAGTTAACAAGTGGATTTGGTTTATGTACTCTCTGCTTTCAATATGTATTTAGACTTTACACACTCGTCACCAGTTATGGCTCTTGTTGCTTTAAAATTAAAAAAAAAATTTTAAACTGAATTAATGGAGTCAATTGTATGATATAGGCTGATTGTTCAGCCTTTTTAAATGGTTATGTTGTCAGTGGTTCTGTTTCTGAAAAAGTCAGCTTATAACTGCTGACGAAAAGCGCTTTAAATAAACACATTTTTTTTTTGGCTGTCTTTCACTGTTCACGGCTCTTCGGTTTTGCTTGTTTGGTTTCGTTTAAGGTTTATACTTCACACATAAGGCACTATGGCCAAAAATTAAAGACCATTTTGACGTGGGGCGACCATGTTATATCTGTCCAACTATGGAACTCAACATAGTTACCTACAGGCAAACTGTAGACAAATTGAAGAAATACCAATTCCCTTATAGCAGGTCTGTGGGATGTTAGAGGAAACCCAAGCACCTGGGTAAAAACTGTGCAGATAAAGTCAACACATATGGTGAGGCAAAGACCCAAAATCAGAGACAAATATTAAAATATGATCTTATATACTCAGAAAGTTGCAAAAATAATAGTTTTATATTCACATGCATTTTCTAAAGGATATGAGGACTGAAATTCAAGTGTTTGTTATTATTCAAGGCTTTGTTAAGGGCAGATCATGCCTCCTAAACCTGGTGGACTTCTTTGAGACAGTTACCAAAGCTATAGATGAGGGAAAGATGGTCCACACAACCCACCTAGACCTTGCAAAGGCCTTAGACACCATTCCCCACTCAGGTATTATAGACAAGCTCACCAGCCTGAACATAAACTCCTTCATCATAAGATGGGTCGCCAACTGGCTCATGGACAGAACCCACATGGTAAGAGTTGTGGGAGCTAGGTCTGAATCTAAACCGGTTACAAGTGGCATTCCCCAGGGCTCAGTCCTAGGACCCCTCCTGTTCGGCATATACTTCTCAGAGGTACAGGCAAGCACAGGAGGACTATGGCGGACCAGGTTCGCAGATGACTGCAAACTAGGGGCTATAACTGACACAGACATCCTCCAAAAGGGTCTCACTGAGACAGATACCTGGTGTCAAAACCATGGCCTCAAGCTAAATGCCAAAAAGTACATAGTCATCCCCTTTGGAAAAAACAAAGTACCCACAAACTGCCACATTGGTGGTAGCCCCCTAAATACAGAAGACGTAATAAGGGATCTGGGGACCCAAGTAGATAGTAACCTCTCCTTTGATAATCACATTGCCAAAGTAGTTAGAAAATCCTTCTATATGGCCCACCTAATCACAAAAGGGTTTGCATCCAGATCAAAAGAGGTCATTGGGCCCCTCTATGCATCACTCATCAGACCCATCATGGAGTACAATGCCCCATTTGGAATGTACCTTACAAGATACCTGCAACAACTGAAAAGACCACATAAGTACCTCACCAAGAGGATCACTGGCCTCAAGCAGATGCCCTATGCAGCTCAACTGAAGAAACTCCAGCTGTACTCAGTTACATACCACCTACTCAGAACTGATCTCTGCCTGACATACAAGGCCATGTCCAACCCAGAATTGATGGACATGCTCCACCTAAAGAAAACCATATCCCCTCGAGCCACACGCTCCAGGGATCTAAACCTCACCACAACAATAAATAGGACATGCTGGAGGGATAGATTCCTGTCCCAGAGACTTCCCATGCTCTGGAACAAGATTCCAATCTACATTAGGCAGAGCTCCTCACTAACCCTCTTCAAGAGAAACCTTGACTAGTGGATGGGAAACAGAGCGTTTACCCCAGGGATCACTTCAATGGCTCTGCTGGACAGAGACACAGGGAACTAATCTAAGGGGGTGGCGAAAGCCAACACTTTCTGGCTAGGCTTATAAATGCCTTTGGGCAGATAGCCTAGCACCTACCTACCTATGAACCTATTTAATGACTGCAGGTATCAACAATTTGACAGAGAAAGAATAATTTTATGATGAGCAGACCACAAATATGAGGCAAATGTCTTAAAATTTTAGAAATTGAGGGACATTTTTCAATTTACTTCACCTAAATCCATGATAATTCATGTTAATTCATGATGCCCACTGCCCATAATATCAAGATGCTTGTCAGGATAAAAAAAAAAATAGCTTACCAACAGCTATCCAGACCATCTTAAATGATCTGCACCCAAGTCACAGAATCCTCATTCCCCACTGTTTTTGGATGTCAATCATGGCCTTTACTTTCAAGTCAACATTCAATGGGTGAGCTTAATGAATGCCTACACTAAGTGCTGCTGTCATGTATGTGGTGTGGTGTGTCTTACACATGATAGCTCACTATTTTGTATTCATTAAACATCTCTACACTTAGTAGAGAGTATCAAAACAAAGGTAAATGGTAGAATATGCTAATGAAAGCAAATGTCATTGAATTGCATCCTAATTAACCAATCCAACATGACAGTGCTATTCAGGAATGTTTAAAATAATTGTGTACAGTTAGTGTAGATATTTGCCCTGAAATCCAAAACTCTTTGGAATATAGCCACGATTACACTTAGAAAAAATTGTTAGGGGTTTCAGCTGCCATCATTAACCTATGTGTGCAACAGGCATTAAATCATGGTGCTGCTGCTGCTGCCAAGAAGAAGGGTGCTTATACCCCATTTGATTTATTATGAACTGCATAACACAAAAATTGTAGATAAATAACAGGTGAACAGGGAAACGCTAGAGAAATAATGCAACTTTTACCACCCGCACTTGAGGACCAAGGTAAGTGTGGAACTTGAAAAGGCGAAGAACTAAACTCCAGATGAAATAACCACGTAAAGGCAGGATATGTAAACATAAAAACATGCTGGTTATACATCGCAGTACAATTGCATTAAAACTTTAATCTTCGATAACAGAGAAGTAAGCGCTTTCACAACCAATAACAGTTGCTTCATCAGACAACTTTATTGGTTGTGAAAGCGCTTGCTTCTCTGTCATTGAAGATTAAAGTTTTAATGCAATTGTACTGCCGTGTATAACCACCGTGTTTTTACATTTACATAAGTGTGGAACCTGTATAAAAAACAAAAAATAGTTAGATAACTGCATACTCCCAAATACAAATACCTATATGTCCCTAAGCTAAAATAAGTCTCAAGTTTGCAGTAGCATCGGAAATAGTGTATGACTGATGCCTGCAACATACAGCTATGGGCTTTACACAACAATGTGCATCAAACAATTCAGTTGCCCACTCATATATGCAACAGTAAGTAAAAAATGTGCAAAAATCAGATTACAGCCATCATCATTGGTACAGTGCTAGGGGGGGATACATGATGACAAGCTTGACAACAAAGAAATGAGTTTGAATTATTTAATTGTATTGCATACCTGGAAGATCTACAGTATACACACTTGGGTTGTACTCTATGTCAGAACCAACATCAATGATTCTGTGTGAACCCTTTGCTGAGGTGTCTGGGATCTCTGACAATGGACAGGAACTCCCCAGTTTCAGTCACTGGTGGTTCAGTAGCAGGACCACCCCTGTAGCCATGCATTCCTGGCCAGTTGCACCCACTCTACATATCATGTATGTTATCATGTCATTGGCCCTGTCAGATTTTACAGCCATGGCCTACCACACCATTTACATAGTTGGCCACCTGCTCACAGATATGGTTATAGGAGGACTTGTGACCTCTGCCTCTTTCAAAGAGGAATCAGCCAGGTGAATGTAGTGCTTGGATGAAAACTTCATTCTCTGCATCACTGTATGGCAGTTTATAGGGTGCAGATGTTGTGGGTACCATAGTCCTGTATGACTTGAAACATAAAATAACAAAAACATAAACAATTAAGACAGAAGTGATTGTTTGAAAAACAGATGTGTATAAATGTATGCATCAATCATGCACAAAATAATTGAAAAAGTAAAGCTGCCTATGAGTGCATACAAATTAATACAGAACTCTCCCTCCAAAAAAGTAAAGGATATGAAAAGCAAGTATACAAGTTATGTAAGAAGGACAGCAGATGGGTAACTCTGTAGTACATTGCAGCATTAACAAGAACAATATACATTTTTACATTAAATATGGCTAAAATGTTTGTTGGATGTCCATTTGTGTGGAGGGCAGGCAAGTGCATATCACAAGCTTAACATATTATTGTGCTAAAAAAATGTAAAACCCCTGACCTTGCTACTACATGAGGCAACACTCATCTGCAATAACTATTCAGAGGCCCAGAGAAATATTTCCATAATGCCATATTACGTTCTTTTCAAACATGTATAATGGAAAAAATAACTGATATTCATGGCTATGCCAACAACAAGGGAAAAGTGATGCATACAGTAAAGCAATGAGTGTATTGTGAAATGCAGTAAATAACTTAGGGTGAAATACAGCATTTAATAAACAACAGCAGCATATCTTTACATCAAGTCAGTTGTGAAACTGGAAAAAGGTTTTGTAAGCAAGCAAATAGCTATATGAAGCTCTCTAGATCCAGACAGACTCCCCTACCATGATACAATTTCCTTACCTACACAATTATCTAGATATAGTGCAGCTTCAGTCCTCTGAGCTTTGTGAATATGCAAATGAGGTATGAAATCACTAACATTCATGAATTCCACAATCTGCACTAAGTGCAGGGAATGAAAACATGGTATAAGGACGTAATGATTGCACGCACATCTCCTACCACTACAAGGATGAGCACTGAGAAGATTTATTTGCGAAGGGCTTAGAAGTAATTAGCTTGACTGCAAGAAAAAATAGTGTTTCAGTTAGGAGAGCAATATTTCAACCATTTGTATGAACGGTTTATGACCACACATTATGCCTCTAAGTAACAATTCTTCTGCAATTCTAAGGATGAACATTAATTTCTGAAATAGGTATAAACAGCAAAACAAATGATATATACTTTGTTGTTAGAAAATCATAGATAAGGGACTAGTGCTCAGAAAATAAAGAAATAAAACAGCTTCAGTGCTGCAAATATTTGTTTGATAGTGTGTGAAGAACTTTCAGCTTAGCTCTTTTTAAGATAACATTCATCCACGTATCTACTGACAAATTTCAAAGGACGGCTTTCAGAGCTTGTTTCTGTTGCACCTTTAATGTGAGTTGATAGAATCACGCTTCAATATATGTAATCTACTTTTTCTTCTTCCTATTATATATTGCTGTTTGTGGCAAATATTGACAGCAGTCTCAATTCTGTGCTATTAATTCACTGGTTTGTAGACTCTGATCCAGTCAAGGTGCTTTTTGTGTGAACATACAGATTTTTAAGTAGCATATGTTTATATTACAAGACAACAAAGTGGAGGTAACTCAGCAGTTTACATTTCAAGTACTTGTTTCATAATGTTTCCTTTTTTAAATTATTGTTATTATTTTATGACTCCTTTGTGCACCATTTGGAATTGCACACTCTTGACTGGCAGTGGTACCAAGCAGTTAACAAAGGTTCATTTCCTAAGGGAAAAACTTACAAATTTAATTTGGAATACCATCAGTAACACAACAAAACTGGCACAAGTGCACTTTCATTAGCACTCTTGACAGTATTGAGTGAAAACAATATATAGTTGTAAGTTTGGTATCTCTGTGGCACAAGTGTTGTGAGATTAACAAAAAAGAGTACACTTAATGTAGGTTTCAAATCCAGTCTACAGATTTTTTATGACTGGATTCTGAATAAATCTTGACATCCACTGTTATAAATGAAATGAACAGGCTAAAGTCCATCATAAATGCTAAATAATTTTACATGTAGTCCATTTGAATTGATATTGCAAAAGTGTTGTAAACTCAGCTCTTTTCATTATTAATAACAAGTGCTATGGATGTAGCATATGCCATTTTGTAAAGTGAAATAACACAAAACAGTAGTATGAGTAATGTGGACATATGTGTCATATATGCTGGATAATGTATGTTTATCTGACATGTTCATTATGACTGCAATACATTATATTGTAAACTTATATGTCATGAATATTTGCATGTACTGAGGCAAGAATGATTCTTCTGTCATTCTCTGTGTGTCCTCTTTCAAAAACAATTGTCATGACATGAAATCCTGATGATGTATAACCTAAATGCTACTTATGATGTTGCAAGCAGATGTAAAAAGGATAAATGTGTCATGCTAATGCTATAACTGCTTTGTTCCTTGCTACATAGATTCATTACACATGCTACTCTGCAATACAAGTTCATTTTATATTGCCCAGTTGGTAGAGCACAAACAGGGTTCACAGCCAATGGAAAAAGTGAAAATTTTTATTTGGGCAACATTCTGTAGTGCAAATGAGCCTGGTGCCAGTACATGGTCATCAGCACTCTAGCATTCAATTAAAAAACTGTACCTGTTACATAACTTTCCCTTTGGCAGAAGGTGTATGTGCAGTGATCTTAATGAAAGAGGACAGCTGATACAGTGTTTGAATCCCATTTACAGATTACTTTACAGAATGGGGTATGAATTCATATTGACACAAATTTAGTTATATCATTGTATTGTTTGAAACACAACTATTCTCAGTATTGCTAACAACATGTTAGCTGTTGTCTCTCCCCATCCCCATTATTTGTCATTACATAAAGTCCTAATAATGTGTGCCAGACATTAAAGGTCTAACATGGCAAGGTCATGTGAGAAGGACAAATGTGTCACTGTAATGCACTTCTTCCTGTGGTCTTTCCAAGATATTCCCTTTGAATTGTTAATTTTCCTTTCAGTTGTTTTCAATTTTTTTTATAATGCCTTTTGCATTTGCAGTCTGCTCGGCAATATACAGGCAGGACTCATGGCCAAAGAAAAAAAATGAAAATTTTAACTTGGGCTGCCTTCTGTAGTGCAAGCAAGACTGGATCTGGTATGTAGCCATCAGCACTCTGGATAGTACACAGTGAAGACAATGCACCTATGAGATAAGTTTCCCTGTGGTTTAAGGTGTAAGTGCAGTGGGCTTAGAGAAAGAGGGCACTTGATGCAGGGTTCAAATTCAGTTTACATATAATTTTACAGAAGGGGTCAAAATGCCTTTTGCCACAAAAGTTTGATTAGAAATGCAACAATAACAACAAATGAGTATCACAACTATGTTTAATGCAACACATGTATTAGTAATGCTTCCTATATATGCATATTATTATTATGTGTATGTATTATGTTAATCATGACGATGATATTCAAATTAGAATGCACTTGCATAGGTATGATTTGCACAGTATTTTTGTTATAATGTTACGACTTATCACATATCAGAAGTATGTGTTTAGAGAAGTATGTCTTGTGAAGTATGTATGTAATATAACCCGCCATGTATTACGCAGGTTATGTAATTCCATGCATCTGAAATGTCCTTAAAAACACAAATACTGCCTTTTACTTTGAAATGCAGTCCCATAACTAAAGTTACTCACATATAGGCATCTCTTACATATATCACCGCCCATTCTTAAATTACTATACTTCTAATTACCAGTTAAAAAGTAAGCACTTCTTTGGCACTAACAGTTAATAAGCATTTCTCCTTCTTTTTCTCATGTGTTCTATTCCCATGTGGTACAACTCAATCTTATTATTGGGTATTTCCCAACAGCCCAGTATTTCAGAAGTAATACCGTTTTTCTTTGAACAAATAATGAAACACCATGAAGCATTTCAGTGTTCAAAATTGGTGTATGTATCAATAGGTTGAGTGCATATGGACAAATCTTGCTGGCATATTTCACATCTTCCATGCTTTTTGCCAATGAGTCTGCCAAGCCATTGCTGTGCTTTCAATTGCACAAATGCAGGTAGCAAAGCTGTGTGTCTTTGTGCACAATCTACTAACACATGGGATCTGAACTGGGCACCAGTTCAGACACATATTTTTAGTTTGCGTTTTGAAGCCATGGCTGGCAAAGGTAGGGATGGTGTTCTATTTAGATCCCAAAAGTGGGATGTTGAGGAATCCAAGACTTTTGTGGTTTTCCCCATCAAGCACAGTCAGAGGCTGCTGCAGGGGCATTATACCAAGTTGCAGTATATGGTTCAGAATTGCAATAGCTTGGGTAAAACTGTCTCCAGTGCAACTGGCATCCCACTTTGTGGTGAGTAATATCATTACTACTATAGTGAAATGAAGAGGTACAAGTGGGACCTTCTGAGCTGATGGGAGGATGAGTTTAAGACTGCAAAGGGCCCTCAGTTGTGTAAGTGTACTGAGCCATCTCCTGTCTATGATAATGCATTAGTTAGCCAGCCAAGACAGTTATTCATTATACTTTCATGTATGTGATTCTTTTCGTTTCTTTACTTTACATCTGCAGAAAAGATAACAGAAAACCATGAGGAGCATCAGGAGAGGCTAACTCACCTTAGAGAGGCATGGTGTAAGTATGGACCAGGTCTGAATGCAAGGCAGACAAGTATTTTCAGTACATCACTGTATATCATCTTGAGCAGGCATACTCTAACTTTGATATCAAGCATACATCCCTGTTCTAATAGCTCTTGGTTATTGCATTAGGCAATGAATACAACAACCTAACTGTGTGTGAATTCAGTACTAAGAAGCAGACAGTAATATTTTTACAGGATAATATTTATAAGTTATTAAATGCATACTGCATGACATTAGCAATTACATTTTTGCAAATGCAGTTATTAAATTTGAAAGCATATATCTGATATGGCATAGTCAGATACATGATACTATCTGTCATATCATACCACTGTGATTGACTGATTTTGTTAAACATTAATAGCTTCCCATCACATCTGGATGTGGCAAAGGTGTACATATTTATTTCTCATATTGCTTTATGTACTGAAATAATAAACTAAAGTAGCATGCCATGATCTAATTCTCTCTTTTTTGTCTCCCCCACACTATCTCTCATTTTTTCTTGTTTTTGAATATATATTTTTGATACATTTATTGCCGAAAAAAATGACCATCATCTCATGCAGTCAGAATGAACACTGCATTTCACCCCATCATATATCCACAGGTGGCTAGACTGGCATTAACACAGATAGCACAGACACCTAGCACATCAGGGTCACAGCCTGTCAGCATTGCCTCAACAACTCCTGTCCTATCTGTTCCATCTGTATGAGGTAGCTCTTCTTAACCTGCTGGTGCAGTGGTACCCTCTCAGAGCATTATAACAGAGATGGTAATTTTGTCACACACCAGGATATGACTGGGCTGGTGAAAGGCATAATGGAGAGTGGCCTTGGGATGTAAAATAACAGGGTTAAAAAGTTCCTGCATCATTTTGCCAAATCAATGCCATATCCGGCACTGACTCAGGCAACTGACACAAGAGGTAGGGATGACAGTTCTGATGATAAGGACTACATTCTCCCTGTTCTCAGGCTAATGTCAATCTACCTCTGATATCCCCTAACTATCCCCAATAATATGTGTCTTGTATGTCCTGTATGTTTGCACCTGCTACCAAACCTGCCCTTCTAGCAAAAGCTTTTCATTCCCCTTTCATTAAAAAAAAAAGAAAGACTAAAAGAAACAAAAAAGAAAATGATATCCCATACATAGCTCTCCACTTCCCCTGTGTGTCATGTTCAAACACTTGATTTAGTCCATTTCGCTATACAACATTAAATTTGCTGTACAACGTTATTCTGTTGTTGTCACCCATCGGTGTTATGGTGACTCTCCAAAGTCATGAAATTCTGCATACACTATTGTAAAGAAGTGGAGAGCTATGGTGCTCTCACACCACCATCCTGCAAATTCCTGCATTCTTTCCTTTGTATCGTATCCTCCACTTGTCCCCCCATTTTCAACACTGCCTTATAAACACCTTTGTCAGATGTTTAATCTGGTCAAACAATAGAATCAAACACAACACAGATGGCCAGAAATGGCCCATCAAAAAAAACTTAATTTTTTTCCTCAGCATTTGTGTGGAGGTTGGCATCATGCACTGATGCTGGGGACTGTGAATGGTGTTTAATTTCCAATGGCAAAAATGGTGAGTTTTTGCCATCACCTGCACTAGTCCAGTTACCTACGCACAAATGTGCTTAAATCCACTGCACCATGGGAATACAGAGTAAAGGCACTACTTTGAAAAACTTACTCTAGCAGTTCTTATGCTGCTGGATGTAATGATCTACAAAATTCTTTGTGGTGTATTGAGATAATTCTCATGGCTATAGTCTGATGATTTTGCCTAGTGTCAAGGGTTTGATTACAACTGTATGTGAAAATATTATTTCATGTCATTTTATATTCCTATCGAATGTTTAACCTCAAACATTTGTATTTATCTCCAGTTACAACATTTCGTTAACATAGAATTTGAGTAGTGAAGCAGGAAAGCATTTGCAAAAACATTTTAATGTCAGCACGTAAACTTAATAAAATACCCTTATCCTTCTTTTATATTAACATTGTTTCTACTCTCCTACCCCTTCTTGCTCCCTATGGCAAACACTTTGTTATGCAGAGTAATAATGAAGACACATCTAAGATACAATACCCTAAAATGGACCTAAATGTCCCATAAACAAAACTCTTGGTATTTCACTCTCCATCTCTCCAGTCCCCCCCCCCCCACACTTCAGTAAGTTGCCACTGTTACTTCAATTTTGTTATTTAAACTATGTGAAGTAAGAGCTACTTTGTGGCATTCTGAGATAATGCTTAAATCTGTAAACTGATTTTCCATAGTATCAAGGGTTCCAATCCTGAGCTTTGTCGAACTATTTTATAAGACTATTTTATGTGTAGTTGTTGCCTACATATTGTTTTGAGCCACAGTTATCCTGCTTCTTTCATAATCTACTTGCTCCCTGCCTATCTCTCCACCTGTGTATGTCTCTATCCCCTTCTATGTTATCAGTCTGATTCCTCAACATTTGCACAATGCATTGCACCGAGCAGTACCTGTAACTTAGGGCAAGTAACAGTACACAGCTTATGTCAAACTCTTGTGAGTCTTTGCCTTCAGCCACTTTACTCTGGTGCCCTTTGTGCTACTGTGCTTAGCCTGCCTGTGCTATGTATAGTCAAGCTAATCTTCTCTTTATCAGGCTGAAGAACTGCATGTGAACCACTTAGGATGTTCCAGTTGCAGATATTGTTACAAAGCATGCTGTCTGAAAATATCCGACTTCATGACAAATGTGTAAATCATGATATAACTCCTTAACATAACATACAGTATCTCTGTTCTATACTGGATCATTTACTATGTTGTTAGCTGTAATGTATACTCTGTGTAATCTTAGTTGTGTCATTACTGTTTGGACTGACACCTACATTCTCCCTTGCCTCATTTGTTTTTGACTGTTCCTTCAAACCGTTAAAATTAAGGTGGTGAACTAACATTTCCTGTGTGGTGTGTTCTTATAATTCATATGTCTGTAAAATTCTGTTGGCATTCTGTTAAATGTTTGATTCCAGAACTATCTAAAAGTCATATTTAATGTTTTATTTTTATTACTATTATTATGTGTTTAAGTGTTGTCTGCATATCTTAGTAACCCTCAATTATCTTGCACGTTTCAGACATTTTTCTACTGTCTGACCCCTGCTTACTCCCTGTTGGAAAGACTTGATTGTACATAACATGACAGATTGCTTAGCAGGAAAGGCATAACAGTACCACACCACACAGATGCTGAAAAATGGGCCAGAAAAATATAAAATTATTTGGGTGTCTCTATCCTCTATGTCTCTATCTCTTCCTAATTCTATATCACCACTTCTTACTCTTTTATATTCATTATGCTACTTGACGTAATGTATGTTATAGGATTTTACAATTATCTTATGTGCAATGAACAGTAATACACAGATTCTCCTTTATTTCAATCTGTTGTCAAATTTAAACTTTATGAAGTAGGATTTCCTACGTGGTATGGTTAGATAGTACGCAGGTATGTAGGTTTCTTTTAGAACACTGTCAAGGTCTAAAACTGGGTGCATGTCAAAGTGCTACTGAATGTTTTTTATGACTCCTTTGTGTGTAAGTGTTGACCACACATTTTTAAACATGCCATTATCCTACTGTTGTATTAATCTGCTTGCTATCTGTTGGGAGCTCTGTCTTGTACAGATCATGGCCAAGTAATTATAATGACAAAACAAAGAGTAGCTTAGCCTTGCTGTGCTATAGAAATACAGGCTGATAGTATTATTGTGAGACAGTTCATGACATGCATATATTAGGATGACAGATGCCATATACACATAATGGAGTGTTACTCCTGTTCTTACAGTGATGAAGGTTGATATCTACATTTTCCATTGCATAAATCTGTTCTCACTGTCTCTTCAAATGTTACAGTTAAACGTAACAATTATTGAGTTCCTGTGTGTTGAGCTGAGATAATACTCCTGTCCTTACACTTTTATTTTATACCATCAAGATATTGCATCCAGATAGATATTATACATTTATTTAAAGTTTTCACATATTAGTTTTATGCTTGTATGTATGCTGCATATGTTGTTAAATAACAGTATCCTTCCTAGTGTTGCCTCAATTCACCAAATTTTGCTTGTTCATATGTGCATTAAAAATTCCAAAACCATGTTACTTACAAAGTATTAACATATTTCATCTGAAAGCTTACACAGTGGCTCAGTGGCTTATACTGAAAGGTATAATAACATGACAAGACTGTTGCACTGGGGATTGTGCAAATATTATGGTATTGAAGTGTCTGAAAAACACTGGAAACATGAGCCACAAAGCATCATAGAAAATTATGAAGTTTAAATCACATGAGATCAGCCATGAAAAGAAGACAAAAGTAGCGTTGATCATTGAAATCACAACACCTAGTGGCTATAGTATGTTGCACACAGAGAGACACAAAAATCATCAAATATCAGAATTTGCAGGCAGAAGTGAGGGCAATGTGGAAGAAAGATACCCAGACAGTTCCAATAGTAGTAGGAGCAATGGGTCTTATAAAAAAAAATCTACAATCGTATTTCAACATGTTACCAATATAGGTAACCCCGTACGAATTGCAGTAAGAGTAATTACTGGGCACACTATGGATGCTGCAAAGAGCAGTTCTGGCTGACATCAAAGATTGAAACAAAACTAATTTCATGAACTTTAATTATACTTTGACTTAGGAATGGGGTCCATTCCTATCATGGTATTAGAAACCCAAAACACTTGGAGAAATTAAAAAAGATGGCAAACACAACTGCATTAATACTTGAGCTCTGACTAGTGCAAGTAAACATAAATTAATTGTTGATCTTATATATTATTTATTTATTTTTCCATAGATGTTATGTTTTTCTAAATATCTCAGCAACAAAGTAATGCAGACAACACTGCTTAACCTCTTTTGAAAGCTTTCAGCTGTCTAAACAAAATGGTGATGATGGTATGTGTGTAACTTGACTGGTTACTGAGATATTGTAAGCTGTTTACAAAATATTACAGATGTAATACTTACTGTGCATACTGTGCTTATAAAATCCATTTTAAGACCTAGAACTTAAAGATTACTCCCACTATAAAAATAGTTTGTGCTCAAGACTTTGCCATTCACACTTCTTTAGTAACTCCTATGGTTCTGAGATATGAACCTTTGTTTGAAATGCGAGGACATAAGTTGATTCTATCAAAACGTTTAGGCTGCACCCATTGGAAGTTACAGAGCAAGCTTCCAGAGCTCCATTGGAAGCTATATAGGTCAGAAAATTTATAATAACATAACACATCACAACTATGTGCAGAAATGAACCATAACTTAATATTCTAGTATGCATACAGACATACTAGGATATTATGTTATGGTTCATTTCTGCACAACTATGTGCAGAAATGAACCATAACCTAATATCCTAGTATGTCTGTATGCATATCCCTTGCTCCAAATGTCCCCATCTTCCCTCCCTTTCTGTGTCATCAAATAAAACTCTTTGACTGAATGCTGTTTCTACAAGTCATATTTCCACCAGCAATAACATGCTTAGTGCCTCATGCATTTCATAATTATTTATTTATTTATTTATTTATTTATTTATTTATTTACATCTGGTGACTGGGAAATTCTGATTGGGTCAGGAAACCATTTTCAGCGGAGGCCCAGGAAGAAATCTCCACAATTAACAAAGTACAATCATAAAGTATAAATAATTTTTAAAGAAAAACAGCAACAGAATATTAAAATGCAAACATATATAGTGTAGGCATATATTAGTAGTACAAACTTACACACAATCAAACAAAGGCTTACATGGTATGCGTATAAGAGATAATTAACATTTGAGAATGTTTTGTAGAGATCAAAGTCAAACAAATCAGACAACTATAAATTAGCATGCAGCCAATAGATTTTTTTAATATGTAAGTAATAGGGTAGCTGTTTAGCAAGAAGTTTAATGTTGGGAGAAGTAGATGAATATAGAAGTGGTAGAAGAGGGGATTAGTTGAGAGATAAGAGATGAGAGAGAAGAATTAGTGTGAGAGAGTTAGATTAAGATGCATTGCAGAAATACTTATGATATGAGGTATGGTGGGGATGGATGAAAGAATTTCTGCTAGGTATAAAGGAAACATTTATGAAGAAGGGAGTGTAGGAAGAATAGGGATGTTATGGAAGCTAGGAGAGGAGTTGTTAGTGGTTTAGGGAAGTTTAAAGAGGTAAGAGTTAGTAAGTAGTCTATAGCAAATATTAATTCTTATTGTTTTTTATTTTTCTTTTTAATTATTTTTTATAGGATGAAGATAGATGTAAAGAGGCATGAGGGGTGAAAGGAGGGGATCTGGGATAGATTAGGTCAGTTGATTGTTGCTTACGAGCAAGACCAAATATGAGAGTTAAGGTAGTTATCTTTAATTGTAAATTTAAAGGTCCTGAGGGATTCAATGGCACTAGTTTTTGGTGGTAAGATATCCATAGTTTAGCAATTGCATAGGAGTAAAGGAATTATCCAACTCTTTCAGTGGGTTTATGCACTTTTGATGGGTTTATGCATAATACACCTGTATTATACATACAAGGCTTGAAATACTGTAACTGTCATGACAAACAAGTAATTCATGACAATGGAAACGTGACAATAACACATATCTGTTCTGTATTCAAACAGAATCAAACATGGTTGTTATGTGTATGCTGCTTAGTTGTGTGAAGGTCAGCATGGACCACTATGGACTACTGCTAGTTCCCATTCTAGCTTCAACATCTCAAGATATGATTATACATGCACTGATACTTTGCCATCAGCAGAGCAAATGAGCTTGCCAGTGGTGAACTTCAAGGAGAGAGTTTACAACGAAGAATTATGTGAGTAGGTTGTACAGTTTCTGAAAGTACTAATGAAATTTTGAAACAAAGGTATCTGCATATCACAGCAATGTTGGCTTAATTAATTCAGTCTATTAATGTACTTCTGCACTCCAATGGTTGCACTCACAATTTTGTTCCAATGACGTGTAACCTTTGCACACATAATCCATTACTGTTATTCAGAAGTGTATCTTGTTTGTATTGTCAATGCACATTTTGAAAGCATGAGCCAAGACAATTCACAATGACACAATAAATGGTTACTAATTGCATGCCGTCATCCCAGTATGAACAACCATGAATGCTTCTTGACAATCGACTGTTTTACAATTGAGATTGTCATTGACACCACATACTGTGAAACAGTTACATGTCACTCACAGTAACACAATGGACAGGAATGACAGTATATAGATGTTATCAGAAAAGTGCGTAATTGCATTAGACAAGCACAGTGCTGTTAAATTGGCTTGTTCAGACACATGCCTTTGTCCCAAAACCTATAATGCACACTAACTGATGTTCAAAATGGCGAAGATGTAATACTCACAACTGTGCATTTTCACATCTTGAAAGTCAGATTTCTTGTGTGGTGCTTACAATTCATACTGCATTCTCTAGATTGTGAAACTAGTTAGGCAGGTAGTTCAAATCAGTGGTGAACTTATGTTTATGTGGTTCTATTGTCAGTTAAGTAAAGCTTCAACAACAGATGTGCTATGTCTACTTCCACTCAGGATAAAACTTTGGACACAGCTCCCACTATACTTCATTCCCTGTTTAAAGACAAACATCTTCTCTGCAACACACTAACAAGGTCATCCTGTCTAAAGTGCATTCTTTCCCCCAAGATTCAAACTTCTCATGTGGTACTTGAGATTCATACTATGCACTCTGGAGTGTGTAAGTAGTTAATCTAGTTAGGTAGGTGGTTTAAATCTGACAGTGGTGAATTTGTGTATGTGTGTGTTTCTAGTGTCAAGTAAGTAAACCTTCAAAAGTGGATGTGATGTATCTACTTTCAGCTCCCACTGTACTTTATCCCACTTTTAACAAAAACATCTTTTCTGCAACACTCTGATGAGGTCATCTGGTCTAAAGTGAACTAACTTTTCTTAAGAGTCAGATTTCTGCTGTAGCAATTTCAGTAAATATTGTGTTTCCTAGACTGCATAACTAGATATTTAGAACATTCATACAGTGGTGAACTTGTGTGTGTGTGTGTGTGTGTGTGTGTGTGTGTGTGTGTGTGCGCACGCGCGCGCGTGTGTGTAGCTTAAATGCCAGGTACATATAGCTTTGTCAACTGACATGCTGTATCTACTTTCAATCAGGGGAATCATTTGAACTGGGAGAAGACTCCCCCATCCACTTTTGCCATAAGCATCTTCTGTGCAACACACTGATGATGTTATCCTTTGATAAATACACTCACTTTAAAAGTCAGACTTCTCTGGCACTCGTGGTTAATACTGTGTTTTATAGGCTCTGTAACTAGATAGGTACGGGGTTCATATCCAATATTGCTTAAATAGTGTGATTGTGTGTACAGTCATGTACAATTTGCTCCATGACAACAACCCTTATGTAAACTTCCACTTTGGAATGTATTTTCATTGGCAGAGGGATACCCTATACATTTCTGTTGTCCCAAGGCAATACCCAGTTTTGGAAACACCATGATTACATCATGCTTTCAAAAATGAACTACATCACAGTTGTAGTATGACTTATTCTGGGGCACTAGCTGTAGATACTATGCAATCTAGGTAAACTACATAGGTAAGTGAGTTGAATCCAACAATGAATAATTATTGTGAGTGTGTGTTTGTCATGCTGTATAGTGAAAGCTTCTAATGCATATAGGATGTGTAGCTGTTATTTTAGCAGAAACATCACCCTATTAAATAATGGTGATGTCATACATTCAAATATTCATTGTCACATTGTAAAGTGATATTTCTTGTGGAGCATGCCATTCCGGCAGTGTTCAGTACCTTGTGATCATACTCCTTAGAGTCAGTTGTTTAACTATGACTATGAATGTTTTTAAATGTAGGTCACAATGTTGTCATCCAGCTATCTGTGGTGTACATGTAAATGTATAGCTGGGGATTCCTACTGCAACAATTTCTGCTAATTTTTCACAGAGAAATGTTTTATTTGATACAGATGATGTCATTTGGTGACATTTAACTTTTCTAAGAAAAATACTAAGGCTTTTCCTGTGGCATGAGGAAATCAGACAGTGGTCTGCATGTTGTTGCCTAAGGCATGTGTTCAAATCTGTGATTATCCACACATTGTGCATAACTGCAATTTTACTGTCACAGTGATGATTGTACTACTCACCTTGTAAGTTTGAGTATGCCTAGCACCAGGCAATGTTGTGTGATAACCAGACATATAGCAACAGGAAGAAATTACAGGCAGGCATATCATGTGCAGCAATAACACAATGCCACAACTTCAAATCCCAAAATATGTCACAGTTTTAGAAACATTTGTACTGTGGCACATTCATTCTTCACAATATCATGTAGCTTGTGTTGTCACATAATCGTGTGTTCAAAACCATATTGACTGACTGTCTGTAATCCTTGTGTGTCACTATGCATGAAGGGCAGCCACCACAGTTATAATGTATGCAATTCCAGCGGGAGAAGTTTCTCCTACCCCTTTTATCTCATACAAATTACTTGCAGCACAAGCATATGATGTAATGACTTCACATTGGTGGAGTCTAACTTCCACTGTGATGTGTGTGATTGATACACATATAATTAGTCAGTGAACTTACATCAGTTCTTGTTCAGTTCCAGCGAAGTGCAATGCTATATGAGTGTACTGATGTTACACAAGCAAAAATGCATCAAGTTATTATTTTCAATTTTTACTTTGCACAAGGAAATACACTAATTTTGTATCAGTGAAACAGCAGTTCTACAAATATTGTGGTGTGAGTGTTCCTGTGGCACATGCACTGAATGATATCTTCAGAGATAGAGTGTGTTTCAGTTCTGGGGCATTGTGTGTACAAAACAAGCCACAGCTTCCCTGGCCAAGAAACATCAATGTTGCACTGCTCACACCTGTGTGAACATTAACATATTTACCTTCATGTCATCATACTGATAAATTATCATAAAATGGCTTTTTTTGCATCACGCATTAATTTCAGTTATTTTTGACAAGCTCCATTACTATCTCCTGTGACAGCTGCAGTCAATACACATCTCTGTAGCGTGTGTAGTATGATAGGCAGGGGTTTGAATCAGGTAACATCTGTCTGTAAGATAACTTTTTCAGACAGGAGTGACTTAGGCAACAAAAGTTTTTATGGTACAGCCAGAGGGCTACATTTTTAAGGCATTATTCTCCTAGGTAGGAGATCCATACGCATTACAATAGGAAAGTGCTGTAAGTCCATCAAGGGTGTCCACCATGACACAAACAGTATGGTTATGTCTATGACATCATCTGTCTGTATGCAGCTGTATGATATTTGTCTTGGCATGTGTTCAAGTCTAGCAAGATGAAAACGAGGAGTATAGCATTGAATGCTTACAGGCATTAATTAATTTCCATATAATAATGCTCTGTATCGCACATCTACATCCAAAATGTATATGTATTACTGTAATTCTTTCCTTCACACTGTAGAGCATTACAGGACATGAGGGCTTTCCTAACATTTCCTACTGTGCGCCATAATGTAAGAGCATCATAGAGTGTGATTGGGCCTGTGTTAGGACACTTCTTTGTGTGTTTGTGGTGTTTACATGCTGTTATGGCACAGATTGCTGTGATTTCTTTGGAGAATGCCCAGTATAATCATAAAGTAGATGCACTCCATTTACAGAGACTTTGAAAATAATAAATGTCACCAGATCTGTGTTGTAATTTTCACTTGTGTAGTTCAAATGTTACTACTTTATTCTTTAGGACTTATATGAATATAAAACACATGCTTGTCTAACACATGTTGAAGATAATAAACCACCTTTCTATGGTTGCCATATGACAACAAATGGAAACAAAAACCTATTTCTGGTATGCATAACACCACAGCTATATGGTTAATTTCTTCTTGTTTATACATGATGAAGAAGAGAATATAGCAGTACTGTCATTTATTACACATACATTCCCTCTATATGCATGCAAGACTGAATAACTGCAGTCTATGTGCATAGCTCCTAACGGATCCACTGCCCTTGCTAACTGTAATCTCAACTTGACATGTTATCAACATTAATATCGTGTTTACTTCCCTTTACTACAATATTACATTGTGTTCCTCTCACAAGCATTATTAGCATTTCTGATTTTAGTTATATACATGGGTCAAGAATTAAAAACAAGCTTAATTATCATTACATCAGTATGGACGTATTTATGTTTGAAATGTTTATTTGTGACATCAGCACATCTGACCACATTTTCTGAGTACATCTTCTCCATTTACCTGCCCTCTTACTCATTTCTCCATAATGACATTGTATTTTGTGTACATTTTCCCCATTTTATTTCCCCTGCATCTTAAGTCTTTAAATTTAATTGCCACTTGCCCATGCTATGTATAAGTTTTCCGTGCATGCTTGTCTAATAGGTTTGCCTACAGGCAAGCTGTTTTGTTTATATTCTGTGCTTGAGCTTCTCTATACCATTTCATGGCTGCCAACACCTTTGTTGGCCATGAAAAGGTGCTTATAAATGTGTAAATATGATGCGAGGCATGCATATTTGAAGAGTGCTGCTGCTCATCACACTAACTCCCTTAAATTGAGTGTGCTTCACATAAAGTCTGCACAGTTGTTAAAGAATCCCAGGTAACATTTCTGAGCTTTCAGCTCAGTTCTACCCACTATTTACACAGAATCTGAATTTGTTTTGTGGACAGTGGATGGGGAAAAAGTAATATCCTGGAAATTATGACATTTTTATAGATGCTTCTGTAACAGTGTTTTCTTTCAGAAAAGAATAAAAAAAGTTATAAAATGACCACTGGCCAAATGGTGCTTTAGTCAGACACCTACATAACTTTGTCTATAATAAAAAGGAGGATAAATCATGTTACAAATAAAAATCATTGACTCAGGGAGTAGTCTCATTTTTAAGAAGTTCATTTAAACCTTAACTGATAAATTATGCATACACACATTTTGTGAATGAGATAGTGACTTACTGTTAGATTTTTTTAATTTCTTTATCATTACAGAAAAAAATAAATATATCCCTATCATGATTCCAGGTCAAAAACATTAATTATGTCAGAATACTTGACATCAAGCGTTAAGGTTTGATTAGAACGATAATGTAACCATTAATATTAGTAACTTCCTGAGCCATATGTTTAATGAAAAATGAGATTAGAAAACAAGGTATAATTTCAATAAAAATGCTTACACTGTAAATGTTCTATGCACATAAGAACAATGTTACCATTGTCATACAAATAAGTTAAAACGATTAAGGGTTAAAATATAAAGAGTATGGGAGAGGGGGCAATCTTTCCTTACCCATGATACTGTTTCTGTAAAGGTATGGCAAAATGAACTTAAATTATTTTAATTATGAAGAAAACATCAGCTGAAAAAAGAAATCTGAAAAACTTCAAAGATAAAGGTTTAATTCAATTTGAAAGCATTGTGGGTCTCAATCAAAACCAAAGTTGTTATATGATTGTGAGGAATGCAAATAAATGTCTGCTGTCTTGTACGCTTCCAATGACTATTCTAGTTCACAGATTCATTCATTTCATCCCACTGCATGCAAATATAATTGTCCATCAGCAAATATAAATTCACTGCCTGGAATGCTGCTTTGGTAGGAGTCTTGTTTAGTATGGAATTCATCATCATCTGTGCTATGCAATTTCTGTGCAGCGACAGGCTTATAAATGTGTGTGTGTGTGTGTGTGTGTGTGTGTGTGTGTGTGTGTGTGTGTGTGTGTGTGTGTGTGTGTGTGTGAGAGAGAGAGAGAGAGACCACCTTGCACTGTACACCTATGCATTTCAATTATGGGAATCTGACGAGTTTGCAAATGTATTTAAATGGTGTTATGTGCAAATGGAAGTATATGCAAGTGTGTGTGTTTTTACTGGGACAATGTGTAAGTGTGTCCATCAGTGCCACTGCATGAATGCCTTCTATTTGTGCTTGTATGTGTGTGTGTTTGTGTGTATGTGGTGGGTGTCATTGCATGTATGCAGTCTTCTTAGCAGTTAGGATGCTCAAGTGCACAGTCTTTTTCTGCTATGAAGCAATACATAGTTATGTGAATTCACAGATAATAAGATGCTGCCTTGTGGGAATGAATATGAATCATTAAATGTACCAGCAACACAACTCAGCATATTTTTGAAGGGTCAGTTGTACTGCTCTGTCATGTTTTATGATTACCAAGACAAGGCAACTTTGGTTTCTGAGCAGAATGAGTTTGAAAATAATGAATAATAGCCCAAATTATTTGACTAACTTATTATTACCAGGAGCAAGTCCTAACTGCATGGAAATACTCAAATCAGAAAGATATTTAGATAAGTTCAAAAGTTAAGCACCACTGCTGCAGTCTATGTTTGTAGCAACTGTCATTATTTGCCAGATGTTTCTCAGATTTAAATAAGATAATACCATTTGCAACAGAAAAATAATTATCTGGTGTCCAACTTGTGATACAGGTAAAGGGACAGCTGATATTGAAATTTACACCCCCATAGTGCCTTTTTTAGGCAAGGCTCAAATTCTAAACCTACCACCCTAGAACACCAAAAAGGAAAAAAACTAAGGGTAATGCTGCTCAATGCCAGAAGTCTCAATCTCAAGATGCACGCACTCGAGGCCCTTCTCAATATGGAGAACATCGATGTCTGTGCTGTGACAGAAACCTGGTTCAAGGCTCCTGAGAGCACCCCAGCACTAACAGGTTTCACCTCATATCATGCGTTCTGGCCCCAAAATCTGGACAACACCAAGAAAGGAGGGGGGGTGTCCATATTCATAAAGGACACCCACACCTCAAGGTTGGTGGCAACGCACGATGCATCGGTGACCATCCAGGTGCAATTAACCATAGGCAAGACTGCTCTGCAATTTGTAGCATGTTACAGGCCACCCTCTCAAACTCAGGAACCTCACATGGCCTTCCTGAAAACATTGGAGGGATAAATGTATCTCCAAACACCATCATACTAGGTGACTTCAACTACCCTAATATAGACTGGGAACACTACTCAAGCCCGAACACTCTAACCCAAAGATTCCTGGAGTTCATAAACTCAAATGCCATGGAACAACTAGTCACCATCCCCACAAGAGGAGAAAACATACTTGATCTCATCATCATGAACATGGGATCAAAATGTTCAACACCGAAGTATACCCCTCACTGGTGAGATCAGATCATAAACTAATCTCGCTGGAGGTCCTCATCCGCCCCCACCTGAAACAAAAAGACCACAGTGAAAAACTTCTCAAAGCCGATTTCACACTTCTAAAAACTAGTGTGGTCTCCTTTAAGGCCCCTGAGCCAGTGGTAAACATTACTCAAACCGCTAAATCACTTACAAATGCCTTCTACCAGCACCTACAGGACTGCATGGATCAGGCAATCCCAAACAAAACTAAGACTCTCTGTACCAAAGGCAAGCATCCAGTCTGGTGGACCCCAGCCATAAACAAGCTCTACAACAAAAGGAGGAAGCTACTACAAGATAGAGCAAAATCCTTGAAAGGTAAGACACCTTTGATCATTATAAGTAAAAAACTAAGAGCTCTCATAAAATCATCCAAGGCAAATTTTGAGAGAAAAATCGCCAAGGACTCTAAAGACAATCATAAGGCCTTCTTTAGCTATGTTAGAAACCTAGGAGGAAACTCCCAGATATGCTCAGAATTAGTTCAAAATGATTTGAAAATTACTGAACCTACCACATTGCCAACATACTGGCTGACAGGTTCAGTGCAAACTCCCCCCCCTCCCCCCCAAAAGGAGAGATATCTATTCCAGAGGATTGTAGCCCCCCCAAACATCTCCAACGCCAAGGTGAGAACTGCCCTCACTAAGGCAAAAAACACAGCATCCATGGGACTGGATGGTGTCCCCGGCTGTGTGCTTCACGAACTCAACGAGGAATTAAACCCGCAGTTAGGACAGCTGTTTAATCTTAGCCTCACCTCAGGATACGTACCCAAGGAGTGGCGCACAGTGACTGTGGTCCCACTTCATAATGGCGGTGCCTCCACAGACCCTGGAAATTACCGCCCCATTAGCTTGACAAGCCTTATCTGCAAAGCCATGGAGAGGATCATAATGGAACTCAGAAATAAAGACATAGGGGAACTTGCAGACTTTGGATCCAACCCAGTTTGGCTTTGTCAAAGGCAGATCCTGCCTCTTAAACTTGGTTGACTTTTCCGAGACAGTCACCAAGGCCATTGATGAGGGAAAGGCAGTCCATACAGCCTACCTCGACCTGGCAAAGGCCTTCGACACAATACCCCACTCAGGTATCATCGAAAAACTCATCAGCTTGAATGTAAACCCATACATCACAAGATGGGTTGCAAACTGGCTAAGTGACAGAACCCACAGGGTCAGAGTTGCTGGAGCCATGTTAGACTCAAAGCCTGTCACAAGTGGTGTCCCACAGGGCTCAGTCCTGGGTCCACTCTTGTTTGGCATCTACTTTTCTGAAGTACAAGCAAACACAGGAGGGTTATGGCTGACAAAGTTTGCAGATGACTGCAAACTGGGCGCCATAGTCGAAAACACATCTGACACAGATATCCTCCAGAAGGGCCTCACAGAAACGGATAACTGGTGCCAGAGCCATGGCCTGAAGTTAAACGCCAAAAAATGCATAGTCATACCCTTTGGGAAAAACAAGGCTACCCCTAGCTACCATATAGGTGGCAATCCACTGAGCACAGAAAAAGTCATCAGGGATCTGGGGACCCAGGTTGACAGTAGCCTTTCGTTTGACACTCATGTTGCTAAAGTAGTTAGGAAAACCTTCTATATCGCCCACCTGATCATGAAGGGATTCACATCTAGATCAAGGGAGGTCATCGTCCCCCTGTACTCATCACTCATTAGACCTATGATTGAGTACAATGCCCCGTTCGGAATGTATCTGACCAGACACCTGCTGCAGCTTGAAAGACCCCAAAAGTTCCTCACCAAAAGGATAAAGGGTCTCAAAAATATGTCTTATGCTGCCCGACTGAAAGAACTCCAGCTCTATTCAGTCTCATGCCGCTTGCTCAGAGGTGACCTGTGCCTGACATATAAGGCCATGTCAAACCCAGATTTGATGAATATGCTTCACCTCAAAATATCTAGATCCCTCAGAACCACAAGGGCGGAGACTTAAACCTTGACACGGTTATAAATAGAACGTGCTGGAGGGACAGATTCATCACCCAGAGACTCCCTGTGCTGTGGAACAAAATCCCGATACATGTGAGGCAGAGCACCTCGCTGGCCTTGTTCAAGAGGAATCTTGACCAATGGATGGGAGATCGCAGATATACCCCAGGGATTACTTCAGTGTCACTGCTTGACAGGGGCACAGCAAAATGATAGGCATAGTTTTTATTCAAACTAAAGGGGTGGCGAAAGCCACATAACTATGGGCTAGGCTTATAAATGCCCTTGGGCAGATAGCCTAGTATGAACCTATGAACCTATAATATAAAATGCATTGTCCAACATACCTGTACCAGGTGCTTCATTCAAGGCAGAAAGAGAATCGTGTCAGTAACGACAGATTCTGGAACTGTGAAATAATGGTATTAAGTAATGTTGAAAAACTTGATATGCAAAAATTGTTGGCAATCTATATGTGTAGACTAGTGCAAACAACTGCTGAAAATAATCTAACAAATGCATAAATGTAAGAGAATGCTCTTTAATTATAGTATGATTCACTTTACGTAAAACAATATCATTCCTTTTTCCTTTAATCTCTGACAGAAAAAAAAAAAAGCTCTGCTCAGTATAAAGATAGGCTCTGGTGTTTACAGACGTAGTGTGCAGAGGAGTACAAGCCCCTAATGCATCTTGTCTGACATGCTCTGTCATTCTGGATCATTACTCATAGACAAGAAAAGTGGGCTGATATGGTAGGATGCAATCCATACCTGTAATTTATGAACTGCTCATCAGAGCACATTGTACATAATGGCGTACACATTACATCTGTGTCCCGTTCATTCTCACTCACAGGCAGTTATGTTACTACTGCATTGCTCTGTTTGGCATAATAGCGCAGCACAGTATAGCACCACAGCTTCTAGACATAGTATTCCATCACTGCTGCTTTCTGTTATACTGACTGTGATTCAGACATAATGGCAGTGCAAAGCTCATTAGCATATATGGATAGTGAAGAAATATGGTGATGTGTGAACTCCCACTGGTGGAAGAGTGCCAGCATCACTGTGTGATACAGGGCATGGTAGGTTTAAATTGCAGTTTTGTCTAACTATAGGGGACTCCATTGTTGCTAGGCATTTTTCTATTACACAACAGAGGTGTTGTCTTTTTATTTTTGTGATAGTGCTAATATTTTGCTGTTGAATGACATGCTAGCAGCAGAGGGAGATCACTCTACTACCCAGGTACTCCACAGCAGGTTTTTGAACTGCTCACATGTTAAACGCAGAGGGGGATCAATTTGCTACCAAGGAGCTTAACACCTGTTTTTGAATTCCACAGTAAACTGGTATGTACTCACAGGCAGACAGTGCTAGCACTGTGGCATGTTTTACAGTAGCTCACGTATGTTGATGGCACATAATATACATAGTGGCAATAATAGGCAAATGAAAGAGTCACATAAAACAAGCTAACATATGGGACTTCAGTAATGATACCAAGTTGGCAGGGGACATGAACTGACATACTTGCAGTAGTAAATAGTATTCAAATACAGGTACACAATGTACTGTCACATATCAATGGCAAAATAAATGCAAAAGACAACCACAGAAAGAAGCATCCATTTTATGAATAAAAGTATAGCACATCTTTTATACAATTGTAGCAAAAATGTATAAAGAATACACTACAGTAAAAAAAAAAAAAAGCGGTACAAAACAGCGAAGTGTTGTACTGAACCCTAAACTAACCGAACAGCCCTATTGTCGAAAAACAGCCATTAATGCCGAAAATTTCGACAAAGACATTCTATGGCATTAACAACAATGCCACCCTTACCATAACTCCCTAATCCCTACACCTAACATCCCTTTTATGCAGGGGGGCAAGCCCCCCAGCACTGCCACACTCCCCTAACTTAATATTCCAACTCCCAGATCGCACTACAGTGAGGAAAGGGATGTATTTCCCTAACCGCACTGTACTATGATTCCGTTACATGAGCAAACATTATATTTGCGAATGCACAGTCCATTCGCAAATATGATGTTCGCTCATGTAACCTGCACACATATGAAGTATTCGAACATCTGTTGTTCGAATACTTCATAGCCATGCAATTGTGCGGCAACATTTTAATAGTAAACCATATATATTTATATATATAAATATATATATATATATATATATATATATATATATATATATATATATATATATATATATGTGGAGAGAGAGAGAGAGAGAGATATTCACAATATATAAGAAAAGGAAAATGTATGCTAACCTGGCATGTGTGTCCCAAGAATGGGCATATCTCCACCATCCTACACTGTTGATGCTACTGGATGATTGACATTTCAGGCAGCATAGCCTATTGTGAACACCTTCAGCAGAAAAGAAAGGCCTATGGATGGATGAGGGTCTGTGTGCACTTGCAGCTGGGTAGTCCACCTGAAGAAGGGCAGTGTACCATGTATTGACCACATTCTGGTCAGCTAATAATGTAGCCAGAATGTTGTGGTGCTGATAGAACCCAGACACAATCTGACACTGACATATCCCCTGGACATCATGCAAATGTCAGATAACATGCATTATCACTCCCGTGGCTCCTACATGTAGAGCTGTTACTGACAAGATGATCTTCCACTTGCTGCAGACACCAATGAATGATTCAAAAATCTGTTCATATCACCTTCCATCTTGCTGCATCCCATGGTATTCTACTGTGATAAGCAAAACTGGATTAATGCTTTATTTAGCTATGAAGCACAGTAAGTCACTGTAATTTGCAAGGTAAAGCAAAGTCATACACAACTATAGCATAGTAATTGCAGTTTGTTGCACCCTGTAGTGTTGTAGTTTGTTATGCAACACAACACCTTATACAGCTATGAAGCACAGCATACCACTCTCTCTCTCTCTCTCTCTCTATATATATATATATATATATATATATATATATAGATATATATGGGTCTACTTCTAAAGACCGAACCGACGATTCCCCGACACGCGGAAAACGAAGTCCAAACGACCGACAGGTAAGTTTACCGACAGGGTGATTTGCCGACAGCGGAAAGACCGACAAGGGTAATGTGCGATCGCGACTCGGTAAGTGTGCGACAGTGACGGCGTTAGGAGCGGTGAGGTAAGTGTGCGATATTGTGGGATTTCGGGTTAGGCTGTGGGAAAGGTGAGTGTGTGTAAGTGTCGGAGTTAGGGTTCGTGTAAGGTAAGTGTGTGATAGTGAGGGACTGTAGTTTAGGGACGGGTTACGTGAGTTAGGGTTAGGGTGCAGGTAGGTGAAGTGTGCGATAGTGTCGGACCTTGGGCTAGGGGTGGGTTAAGTGAGTTAGGGTTAGGGTGCAGGTAGGTGAAGTGTGCGATAGTGTCGGACCTTGGGGTTAGGGATGGGTTAAGTGAGTTAGGGTTAGGGTGCAGGTAGGGTGAGTGTGCAATAGTGTCGGACCTTAGGGTTAGGGTTTGGGTTAGGGCTAGTGGGTATGTTATGTAGTGTGGTGTGTTGTTTATGTTCGGTGTGTCGGTGTTATGGTGTTCGGTGTTTTGCGTTGTCGGTTTTGTGCGTTGTCGGTTATCTGGCGTCTGTGATTTTTGTGTCGGCGAAGTAGCGTTTCGGGCTTTTAAAGTAGACCCATATATATATATATATATATATATATATATATATATATATATATATATATATATATATATATATATATACCCACGGTGGTGGTGCTGCGGTAGCGTTGTCGCCTCACAGTAAGACGCTGTCCGGTTCGATTTTCAGCTAGAGCGTCTTCTGCGTGGAGACATGCATGAATGGACGTACCTTCGTTGAAGGCTGTGCATCAGGGCTGGTAACTCGGCACGTAAAAATCAACTACCAATCATTAGCGGACTAGAGTTACGCTGTGGCGACCAATAACCGGGAAAAGCCGAAAGACACAACAACATATATATATGTGTATATATATATATATATATATATATATATATATATATATATATATATAAGACTATGTAAATGTGAATAGAAAAAATTTACAAATAAAAGTGCTGAGTTTTAATGGTTAGTATTCTGTGAAATATATATGTGTATGTGTATGTGTATGTGTATGATTATATAACTAATCATCGACAGTACAGTTTGTCACACCACAAGTTGCTGTATGAATTCATCATGAAACCGTTAACTGAGAAATCAACTGAAATAAAAATAAACGAGTTCACAAAGCCTGCACACCTCAACTTGAGTAGTCTGCTATCCCACTCTTTCATTAGATTATATATACTACCCCTGCTACCCTGCAACTACAGAACAGTGCATGTAAATTGATTGTTGCATTGCTGCATGCACTGATGGTAATTCTAAGGTGCTACTCTGTTGTTGTAAGACAAGTCAAATGATATACAGAGAAATGTTTATGTAAGGAAGAAAGTAAGGTTAGGATGCCTAAGGGTAGACAGCAGAAATGGTAGTAGGGCAACAGAAACAACAAAAATTTACAAAAGACTACAAAGGGATCTACTGTCCAATCAGGTATGCAGAACACAATGAAGAAGCGAGTATGACACATACACAGAGATGTGAATCTGAAATATTTGAAGCTAGAAAGCATGAAGTACAAACAGGATAGGCAGGATACAGTAAAGTAATATGATGTAATGACATACACAAGTCCTAACATCATCAACGTTTTATTTGTGTAACTGTACTATAATATAAAAACCTTCTCAGCTCAAAGAAAAAATGTAAACCATGAGCTGTAGTTTTACATTTAATACTGTCTCTTCCTTAAAAAAGTGAGTTATCTCAGGAATCATACTTCTGTAGACTGAAAGCATAAATAAACAACAGGCCTCAAACGCATTGCCTTCTGTGGTAAGAGTTTAGCACATACTGCATTAACAATTTGAGCTATATAAACCTTCACACTGCAGGTGTCAGAGAAACATGTATAAGATGAATGATACACACTTGCAGAAGGGAAGAAGAAAAAAAGTCAGGCCTTAAGAGAATTGAACACATTACTGTCTTCAGTGAAATGTAACCAATACTGCATTATAAAGTTGCAGTACTGAAATAGTCACACACAAAGTGTCAGAGGAAATATACATCAGGTGAATGTTACACAACTGCAGCCTGAAAGCAGAAAGGTCCGTATAACTCTGAGAAGATTTCAACTGTCCACTCTATGCACTGACACTGTCCAAATCACTTCATGAAGGTGAGCCATGGAATTCGTCATACTAAAACCTGAATATTTACCCCAATTCATTATGACAAGAACTGCGCAACAATGCTCATCACATTTGTGCAACCAATGGCAGCCAAGGGCAATATAAGAAAGACATGATGTTGATCGGCCTTCATTATTGCTGTACAATGAGAAGTCTTATATCTTATTGGCTACACATCAATATCAATGGTGCACTACACAATCCACTGAGCACACTACAAGTGCAAAAAGACAAGTGATTTAGAAGCCGTTTTAGGTTTGAGTGTGGTGTGTTTATCTACTTTTTGACCAGGGTAAAGACTGAGAATGGGATTATAGCAAAGTGATGAAAAAGGGAAGCAAGTAGTGGGTAAAAACAAGATGAACAAATAAAGAGTGACCAGGATGGAGGTGGGGTAGGATGCATATACTCTTTTTTCTGGACAGATGACCATTTTTTTAATAAGAGATGGGAAAGTTGGCAATGTAGTAAAGGAAGTAAGAGGAAGGAAAGAGGGAGGGGTAGGGGTAACACGATGTGGGAAGGGGAACGTTGTAGTGGAGGAGACATCAGCCAAACAGGACAAAGACATTGGTGAGGGGAAGCCTGTAAAACTAATAGGAGTGGGCATGGGCACAAAGGGAGAACACCATTTGGTGGTTAGGAATGTATGTTCACAAATACAGTGTCTGCCAGCAGAGACCCAGTGCGACATTACTCATCATCCTAGGTACTGTCACCACTGGAGTCAGATTTCAAAGTTGGAGCCAGTGTTGAGCATGGGGGCAACTCATTGAGTTGACAAAGCACGGTTACTATTTAGCCGAAGCGGGCATCTAACCTCCCATTGATGATATTCCCCACACGCTCTGCCAGTTACCAATGGGTAACAAAGGTTGTTGTCACCAGTCAGGCTGATACTACTGGGTACAGCTGTGACAGCCTCCAGCGCAGGGTTACCTGGTACAGGAGATGTGAAGGCACCTCTGACAAGCTGGAATCCAGATGTGCTGGGTGCTTCCACTGGTGGTGGTGGTTGTGGTGTCACTGCTGCTTCCACTTGTGGGGGGTGTTGACAAGGCTTGCTGATGGGATGGGTGCAGTTTGCTGCGCTACCGCATATAATAGAAAAATAAATGGGAAGAAAATATAAGCAAATAATAAATGTATGTAAGAGAAGGGATCACAGCAAAGAGGGTGTGGGAAGAAAAATATAACACAATGAAAAATGCATTCTTAACCATGTTGATAATGCCAAAGTTAAACAGAATATACTTTTCAAAGCATTAAATAACCGTGCATTTCAGAAGCCTGTTTACTTGTACATATATACAGTTTATATATATATATATAGAGAGAGAGAGAGAGAGAGAGAGAGAGAAGGAGAGAGACACCAAAAGTATATAAAATCAAAAATATCTGCACTCAGCATTATCTAACCACAAAATACTGACAACATGGAAATTATCCTTGTGAAGGGTTTATGACCTTTACCTATTGTTGTGCAACCTCAGTGTTGTTATATATAATTTCCAGTTAGTGTGAGGGGTGCAGGGGTTCTTGCTCCCTGCAAAAACTTGGCTTTACGTATGGAGAGATTTTGTTGATATTTTATGTTTGGATATTTTTGAATGTAAATGTTTGTGGGTTTAGATATTTTTATTGTCAATATTATTCTGTTTAGATTATTTTAAGTATATCCATATTTATCCGTCTACACACACACACACACACACACACACATATATATATATATATATATATATATATATATATATATATATATATATATATATATATACATATATATATATAGAGAGAGAGAGAGAGAGAGAGTATGTCAAGTGTGTCTTTGGACAAAAGTTGTTTAATCAACTGCATTCAGCCAAATAAGCAGATGTTTAACGGTGGGGTGATATGCCCTTTCACCAATATTGTGCAATTTCAGAATTAGTATATATAGCTAGCAACATGATAGTACTGCAGTCCCCCACATTGATGGTGGGGGGGGGACTTCCCCCTGCAAAAAATGATCTTGTTTTTAATTTAAATGAAAGATTGCATGCATCGAGGTTTGTCTTGGTGAATGCATGTTAGCAGGTCAGCCTTCTATTTGTCAACCTTTTGCCATTGAAATTTAGAAGGTCGACACATGGGTTACTCATGAACGTAAACCAAAAGCCATCTTCACATGCAGTCTGATAGATAGAAGCTTAACCAATGCATATCTATGTCAGAGATGCAATCTGATGTCTGTGAATATACTACATATACAAAGGAAACATGCTACTGAGACATGCATACTTCAATCAGGGGGGATAGGCAAAGGACAGCAGCATCTATTGTATATAGGGAAATATCCACCAAACTACTTCTTATAATCTTACATATATGGATACCCTGACCACATGTGTAAAAATGGGTTGTGGATAGATTGATGGATGGATATATGGACCAAGTACTGCTGCAGTGATATTACTAGACAGTAAAATATACATGAAATATTTTTCATGACAACTGAGGGCCAGGGGAAATTGAACCCTCAAGGGTCCCGACAATGTTAGAACAAACAGACATAACATGAAGTTTAACTTGTCCACCTATATAGGAGGAGGAGGAGGCATGCACAAGCCATGAAGAAACACACTTCTACTGTTCCACAGTCATACTATTAACTGTTAGCTACACTAATACTGATTGAAGTGGCACTGGAGAAAGAAAGTTATACATTATTTTTTAATGCCTACTACTGTTACTATTAAAATACATATATTTTATAACAACATATATCCTCACCCCAGCACTCTCTTAGGTGTTCCACTTTGTTCCTGTGCATCTATACTTTCCTTTAGATCTCTTCAGGGGCTTAAAACATAAAATGGGCATAATGTAAAATATGTGGATGTCACACAGTGGCAAGTTATTTGTGTTGCTGGTGTATGTCACACATACAGTACAGAGGGGGTGACTGCACATAGACTTCTTCCTCTCATCAGTGAATAAGTTCAGAAGTGTGATGCCTCATGTCACTGTAATGGTGGCAGCTTGGTTCCCTGTATGTGAAATGCCAATAGCATAGATAATACCCTTGGCCAGACTATTTAAGGTTTCATTCTTATATTGAGGCCAGGTATAGCCCTTCTGCAGAAGCATTAGGCTGTACTACATATGTAAGATATCCGGAAAAATCTTGGATTCTTCCTCAGAGTATGTATTTGCTCTAAAAGTAGCACTACTCTCTCCTTCTCTAGCCACCTTTTCTAATCTCAAATACTGTCAGGGAAAAATCAGACAACTGATGACCCAAACAGTTCTCATGTGTCTCAACTTCTGCGTAATGATGGGCATTGACAACCACCTCATTTGCACAACATATGGCAAACTCAGAATTCAGAAAATATAGGTTCTGTATTACTGCAATTTTAATAGCACTTTAAGGTGTTAAAAATGGCAGTCCTCTACCCCTGTATACTGCTGTAGAAAATGCATATTTCTAAGTGACTTATGACAATTCCCTCACTCCTAAGATTACAGGCTGACTGCAGGTGGTTGAAGCTGCTCAGAAGTGTGTACTTTTTTTGTAAAAATCTGTTCAGTGTTTACCATGAGTGTTCATCACACAAATTGATCAGTTCAGCAGCAATAAAGGAATGAATCTAGATAAACAAGACCATCAGACCTAAAGGGGTGAGTCTACATGACTGAAGTATGATGAGAAGCCGAGAGCCTTGTCACCCTATGGAAGAATGCAGTTTGATCCCTACTAAGGGTACTTAGTTGAAATCATTCCTCCTGTATAAGATTCTCCTTATATAAGTTAAGTGCTACTTATTACAAATTAATTCCTTTGTGCTATGGTAGCTTTCATGACTGCTCCTTACCTTGATCCTATGAGGGTGTCACTTTGTCAGTAAATATGTTGTTCTAAAGTGCATTAAGGAATACATTGCAAGTGTACTGAATGTAGTAGCCTGCAATATTGTTAATGTGGCTAGACCCCTGACTTATATTCATAGCATTGTTCAATGCTATTTTAATGTTTTGTACTTGCACATGTGTACTTAGCCTTAACATTTGTAACAGGGTATTGTAATGGTCATGGGTTCTTGTTCCATTGCATTTTTGCTTGTTTTGTGGGAAATATGTGCTCAGTACACATACATGTCTGATATTAACTTGAGGCATGTGGATGCAGATGGCTGACTCGCATGCACAAAAACAACATACTATATTGCCTGGTAGGAAAAGTAGTAGTAGTGTAAAGATTTGTAAATCCCACAAAGGGATAATGCCACAAATTTCACTGTTGTCTATACCAACAGAGCTATGCCTAAAAACAGGACACAAAAAGTGCTGCATCTGGTGGACAACCCACATCTACACACAAACCAAAATTTACATATGCTGAGAATGAGGTGGCACTTTAGGCCCTACATCCATGGTTGATGGAACTTTGATGTCTGTGCCAGTGGCCAGTCCTATTGTGATTGTGCCTAGACTGAAATTGTCTGTGATGTCAGTGCAGTTGGTGATTAAACCCATGGCTATTAAATGACCTGACACAGGACCAACCACAGTGCAGAAACCATGGCATGGGAATATAGGGCCAAAAGTGAAGCTCCAGATCTCTCTTAAAGGCAGTGACACATCCACAGTGTCCAACATTGCAATGCTGGATGTTAGGACAGAACTGGACAGACCCCAGAGAACTTCAACTGTTGATATTCTAGCTATGTAGAACTATTTCTTAATATCAATTGCTGAGTCCTCCTTACTTCTTAACCACTATAGACTTAAATATGTATGACATTTAGTATACAGGTGCAAAGGTAATCCAATTGGTATGACTATCTGCACAAAATGCGGCCAGGGTTGTCATTTTTATCATACTTTTATGCTTGCAAAGATATAATTGGGATGTATAGTTGTGGTGCTGGGTCATTCTTGCACTTGACATTTCTTGCTTTGGTGTATTCACAGGTAATTCTTTATCAGTCGCTGGCACTGTAGAACTGACCCTGTTTGATATTGGAGGATCTGTAGCCTCTGATAATGATGGCAAGGATGAGCTGGACTGACCAGAGCGTGCCGAGTTTCTGTTTGACACAGACAGTGTGTTACTGCATACCCTTAACAGATCATGGTGACAGATCCTGTCCCAGCAGATACACAGGATACACAACCATCTGGGAGAGAACAGGTTGATGGAGATACTATAGATTGGGGAAATGTGCTGGCACCCAGTACACAGCTATCTGAATGTGACTCTAGCACTCATGAGTAGGGATTTCCACACTGAGGTTTAGTAATGGTACTCGCCAGAGATATGGTCAGTGCCCTCTGCCTGATGTTGGTGTGTCAGTAGTTGCCATGCAGCACATGTGCAGGGCTGTCATTGAGGCATCACAGGTTAGAGGCACCACAATCATGGCAATAATAGTGAGGATGATCTAGACTGTGCATGCTGACCTATGGGAGGGCATAACCAGTATGTATGATTCATTAAACAAACTCAGTCACTCACTGGACCATGTAGTCTCTTCTGGCAGGAACAAGGGGGACATTTTTGAAGCTGATTATCTTTTACATCCAAACATGTTAGCCAACATGTCCATGGATGAGTGAGATCAACTTCCTACAGTGCTAGCACTTCCACACCAACATCAGTTTTGGAGGTGTCTACTCCCAGGAGTGTGTGTCCTCATGAACATGGCCATCATCAAGCTGGCACATCTTATAATATCAATCAGTCAAGCTCACGAAGCACACTAGCATCTAGCCAATCACAATGAGTGTAGCTCCTAACACACCCAGATCTCACAGGCAGGAGCACACACAGGGAAGCTGAACCTCTATTATGCATGCCATTGACCTGTCTGACTGCTGAGGCTGTATCTTGCAGAGAAAAACACACGCGCACACACACACACACACTCACACACACACACACACACACACACACACACACACACACACACACACACACACACACACACACACATACACACATACACACTTGCACATGTGCCACCACAGCCAGCACATCACACACATCTCCTGATGCTAGCTCTTCTTTTTTTTTTTAAAACAAGTTTATTATTTTTAACATACAAAATAAATATTATAACAATCTTATACAAGCAGTTAATATATAAACAGTTATAACATTTGATAAAACAACCAAAGTATTTACAAAGACATCCATTGCAAATAAAATCAATTAATTAAACTGTAACATCTTACTAATGAAACTAAGACTGTTTTAACAAATTTTGTAAAGTATCCCATATATTATAGTAAGATGTTTTCCTAATGGTTCTTGATTTTATTGTCATTAGTTCCATATGACACACTTCAATCATAACATTTTTAAATTCATTAAATGAAGGAGGAGTATCTGAAATCCAATTTCTGGTTATTATTTTTCTAGCCACTGCTAGAATAGACCATAATAAGGGAAGTTTAACTTTTTTAACACATTTAGGAACAGGGGTGTTAAATAATATAAGTGATTTAGAGACTATGAAATTATCTGTGAAAAGAGCCTGCAAAAAATCATTGATTAACATCCAATATTCCTTCAGTTTTATACAGTCATAAAACATATGTGCCCAATCAGCATTTATTTCTACATTACATCTCTTACATATGTTGTCTTTATTGTTTATTTTATTCATCATTAAGGGTGTATAGAAAGATCTATGTAAAAAAATCCAGGTAAAAAGTCTCCAATTAATAGAAGAAGAAGTTTTATAAGCAGATTCCAATATATATTGTTTATCTTGTTGTTTTGGTGATTCACCATTAATGGAAATTAAATAATTCCAGTAAGTATCTGAACTGTAATGTGTTTCATCTCTAACAATTTTATGTATGTGTGAGAGCTTACCTTTATCAGAAACCCTATGTTGTAAATTTAATATCAAGTAGTCAATCAGAATTGAGACAGATTCTTTAACTGTTAAAGACATTAAATCAAGTTTATTAATAAGATGGTGTCTAAAAGTCTGAATCTCTAACCAACATGTTTATCTCAAATCAAATTCTTGCTTTAAGAAGTCTAAATTTTTTGCTTTATTGTCAGACAGCAACTGATACCAATACTTTAAATCATTCTCTGTAACTAGAAGAATTCTTTCAGAGGTGGATGGTAAAAGAATACCTTGTCTATACATTATAGGAAATAAGATAAAATTCCATTCCTTATACCTAGGATGCATAAATATAAAATTACGATATCTAATAATAATATTTAATGAGTAACTAGCTATATATTTTGGTGTAATATACAAAACTCTTTTAGTAACCATAACATGGGATTATTTACAATAGTATTTTTGTGTATTAATGATATTTTCGTGAAGTGTATGCTAATTAGTTCCCAATATTCCTTCCATTTTGCAACATATGACTGATCTATTAGCACTGTTATAACTTTTATAATAGAAGAGATAGCATATAAATTAAAGTCTGGAAATGATATGCCCCCTTGAGACCAACTATTAGTATGTTTCTTTAATGCAATCCTAGGTCTATTAGGTGCCCATAAGAAATTTAAATTTTGAATTCAATTTCTTAATAATTATTTTTGTAGGTGGGAGTATTATTGATTGTATTATATATAATATTTTCGGGAATATTATCATTTTAATAATTGCGAGTCTTTTTTCCATGGTAAAAAATATATTGTTCCAGCTATTGAAAAGATTTTGTATATTATGAAGACAATTACTATAATTATTATGTATAGTGGATTTAATATATTTAGTTAATATTATGCCTAAGTAAGCTATTTGACCTGAATTGGGTATATATTTGAGAAAATCATTAGTGAGAACATTTTTCCGTGCATATATTGGTAATATTTTAGTTTTTTCTTCATTAAATATCAAACCAGAAATATTCTTAAAATCTGTCATCTTCTCAAATAATGACCGCATAGAAGAATTTGTTCCTGCTGATGTAATTAGAACATCATCTGCAAAAAGTTGGATTTTAGATATTGTATTTTCATCTATATCAAATCTTTCTATATCATTGCTGTTTCTAATCAAATTAGCCCAAGGCTCCATTATTAAAGTAAATAATAATGGTGAAAGTGGACACCCTTGTTTTGTACCTTTTAATATGGGTATTTTTTGTGAGACATATGTTCCTATTTTAATATAAGCCAATGCTCCTTTATATAGATTTTCAATTAAATTCACAAATGCATCTGAGAAATTTGTACACTTCAATAAGATAAACAAATAGTCCCAACTTACTGAGTCAAATGCTGAACCTATATCAAGACTAATGAGTGTCAAGTCTTTCTTTTTTCTGTTTGCATAATCAATTAGCGTTAAAGTTCTCCTTATATTATCCAAAGTATTTCTGTTTATAATAAAGCCTGTCTGATCTATATCTATTATACCTGGAATAATTGTCTTTAATCTGTCAGCAAATATATTCATGAACATTTTATAGTCAACATTAAGTAATGAAATAGGTCTATATGAAGTGCATCTGGTTGGGTCTTTATTGGGTTTCAAAATTGGTGAAATAAATGTGTATTGCCAGGATGGGGGAATTGATAACTCATTTTGCACTGAAATGAAAACCTTATGTATTAATGTGTAAGTATTCTTAGGAAGAATTTTATAAACTCTGGAATAATACCATCATTACCTGGTGCTTTGTTTGATTTAAGTTTATTTATTTGTGTAACCAAACAAAGAAGCCGGTACCCCTGATGGCAATAAAACGATAAAAGTAATCCAATAGTCCAGTAAATAACACGCTGAATGCTCTCCTTTCAAGTTACGAAAATATTTATTCATAAAAGTGAGTAAGCGCTTTCGCCATAGGGCTTTCTCAAACTCTTAAACATTTACACGCTGTTTAAAAAATCTTTATAAAACATGCAGGCTACTATCATTGGTCAACATGACCAGTGAAAAGTTTAAACTCTTAAAGCCATATTGCATATATAACACTCTAAACAATGTCACTTAGGTGCTCTCGATAGAACAAACAATAGAGCATAGGTCAAAAATACAATAGTATATATGAGGCTATTTAGCGCCCCATAAATTCCCATGTACAAAATGAGTATTTGACCAAAATCTGTCACAAGGACTAAAAACAGAGCATCAAATAAGTTTAAAAAATATTTTTTAAAATTTCACGGCAAATTGCACATAGCGATCTAGGCATAGATCTAAGATCACAAGTAAACCTGGTGGTATGCAAACCAGTATCGGCACTTCAACCTGTTTACAAAGCTTACTTGAAAACATACCTAGTGTACAATAGCTAAGGTAATACATCGTCATTGCTACTTGAGCAATCGTTCACGTAGCATTGAATGCCGTGAAATTTTAAAAAACTATTACTCATTTTGTACATGGGAATTTATGGGGCGCTAAACAGCCTCATATATACTATTGTATTTTTGACCTATGCTCTACTGATTGTTCTATGAAGAGCACCTAAGCGACATTGTTTAGAGCATTACATATGAACTACGGCTTTAAGAGTTTAAACTTTTCACTGGTCATGCTGACCAATGAAAGTAGTTTGCATATTTTATAAAGATTTTTTAAGCAGCTTGTTAATGTTTAAGAGTTTGAGAAAGCCCTACTCACTTTTATGAATAAATATTTTCGCAAATTTGAAAGAGCATTCAGCGTTATTTACTGGACTATGATTATTATTTTATTGCCATCAGGGGTACCGGCTTCTTTGTTTGGTTTCTCATTGTCTTTATCAGCGTGATACCCCGCCTCTGTTTGTGACCGCTCTGCATTGGGACTGTGAAAATTATTTATTTGTGTGATAACCTCTGTATATGAAATATTTTTATCTATTAATTTAGTCTGTTGTTTATTAAGTTTTTTGTTCATGTTTGTAGCTATAAAGTTCTTTATTTTGTCTTTAGAATCCATATTAATGTTATTATGGTTAATGTTATGAAAGTGATTTCTAAATTCATCTAATATTTCTGGTAAACTAGAGACGTTCTTTTTCCTTGGAGACAAAATTTCTTTGATATGATTTTGTTTATTCAGCCTTTTTGTTTTATTTTTAAGTCTATGTAAATATTTGGGACTTATTGAGTAAGACAAACATTTATATTTCTCTAATGTTATTTTGACTTTGTGACTTAAAATTTCTTTGTATTTCTCATTTAATTTATTTATTTCCTCAATGACTTTTTTCTCCATAATATTTTCTTTATTATTATGTTTATATGAGTCTAATTTGTTTTGAATGTCTATTAATTCCTTGTCCCAATATTTCCTTTTATTATTATACCATCTGATACTTTGTCCATATAAATATGATTTTAGAGCATCCCAAATGTAAATAATGGAGACGTCAGGTGTAGTGTTTAAGTCTAAGAAATGTTGCACCTCTGTAAGTATATAATCTTTATAATCCTTTAGTTGAGTTAAGTATGCTGGTATTCTTTTGATCTGAACATTATAAGTACTATTTACCATAAATTCAAAGACAATTGAATTATGATCTGATATAGGACATGAAATGATCTTGGAATTAATTAAGTCTGTTACCAGTTGGTTAGAAATAAAGACTCTATCTATTCTTGAATAAGTTTTATGTCTATTAGAAAAAAAGTGTATGGTAATGATTTAGAATCTGTCTGATTATTAATATCATTCAAATGATATAAATTAATGAAATCCTTTAAATGTTTTGCATTAGATGTGATTTTCCTTTTTCCTGTAGTAGTAGTATCTTTTTCATGCAGAATACAGTTAAAATCTCCTGCTAAAATAATATCTCCTATAGAAAATGATATAATCTTATTGAGATGGTGTTTCACTGTATTAGTGCCAATTCCTGGTATCCAGTATACATTAATTAATGTATATATTTTCCCATTAATCTGTATTGTAACCATACAGAACATTCCTTTATCACCTCTATAAGATTTAATAGTTTTAGGTATGGGCATATTTTTGTTCCATAAGATAGCCACTCCTCTTTTTTTCTGTGTGTGTTCTGAGCTAACCAAGACTGTATATTTATTAGTGGCTAATTTATCTATATCTTTTTTCAGGAGATGTGTTTCTTGAAGGAATATTAAATTGGCTCTATGCAGATTAATATATCTCATTAAACTTGCCCTTTTATATGGGTTATTCAATCCATTAATGTTTAAAGAAATTCCTTTTAAAGTTACCATTTAACTTTTATAAACATATACAACTTATAATCAGAGTAACATTTACTAAAATAAGTATTATTATGTCTCCTCCTTTAGGTGTTCTATTAATTATAGCTGTATTTAATGAAAATGTTATGGAATTTTGTGTAATTCTAACTTTTGTTTGTAGTGACAATGAGTTTATAAAATGTGATGTGGATGTCAAAACTATATACACATGATAATAATCAGGTGAAAATATTGTTTGGATTAAACAATGCATCCAGCCTGGAGTTAAGAACTCCAACTTCGAGTAGCAAATACCACTCAAGTTATCCCCCTATCCTAAGCAGCAGTACTCCAGCTGCCACCAAATTAATTCAATACTAACTATTATTAACTAAAGTTAACCTCATTTAATTTGATTATCTATTATAGCAAGGCTTAAACAATTTATATAACAGCTTCATATAATCATATAAACATTTATAATCAACTAATATTGCTATGTACATCTATTCTATATAATAAATTCATAATCACAATAGTATTCTAACAATCTTGAAAGTGGGAGCAGAGAAGAGAGAGAAAAAAAAAAAAAAAAAGAATACCCATATGGTAGTTTAATAAAAATTTGTAATAATAAGTTCTTATTATATGTTTATGCTCATTTGAATTCAATAACATTTGTTATCTCAGGCTATTATGACTCATACATTACTTACATTAGGGTATTCCCATTTTCTGTCATAGCAGTACTGTTAGTAGCTTTAAAACTTTAAATTACATGCACTAGAAACTTCCTTCTTATACTTATTCTTACCATTTAAATAAAATGATTATTCACAATATATAAGTTAAAAGAACATACTACACAGCAATATTGATCCCTAGTTATACATAAATCATTGTGATGAAAGCCATCTGTATCTTATATATCTGCACTGCAGCTTTAAAATGTATCACATGGCATTTTCTTCTGAAATATAATCATAATAATGCACATACTTGTCTTTTAGTCAAGGCAAATGCATTATAACATTATATATCTTTAAATCATAAGCATCTATATGCATTAAAGTGCAGCAGTCATATAAGCTTTCAAAGACATATGTGCATGAGTTTTACCTTCTATGCCTTCTAAATTATCTCATTTGTTTACTATGGCATATTAAGTCATTTAAAATCATTATAACTTTTATATTTTATAAGTTACATCTTAAATAAGTAAATTATTATAAAGAAAAACTCACATTTTGTTGTCATAAAGTTCGTTTTTCATCACAATACCGCATTTACAGCAGTTCTACTTCCTGAAACAGTTTACTTCTTGAATTTGTGATGAGTCTGTGTGAAATCAGGGGTCAAAGTTCAAAATGGCTGCTTTCAGCTTCTCTGCATGTTTTCTGGATGTTGAAGCTTTTAAAACAACTCGAGGACACTATTCACGAGGATACCCACAACCCAAATTGTCTCCCATAACATTCTTGCAGGAATTTTAACAAAAGTAAGTGACAGACATTCATTTTGTAGTACAAATGGATTTATGCAGTGTAAAACCTTCTCGAAGCACTTCACAAGTCATTGCAGTCTCTATGGCAGTGAAACCAAGCCTTTAATTGTTTAACATAAGCATAACTTATTTTTATATGCCTCATTTCATTTTCTCATTCAGAGTTTGTTACATACACATATCAGTATTATCAGAACCTTATTACCTTATAAGTAGGAGAGAGAAAGAGAAAAAAAAAAGTACCTACAAAGATATTTACTTGCTGTTTGTTTTAATAAAGTAAAACCTGAGACATATTACTTTCAACTGCTTTAGTTCTAGTCAACTGCAGTTATATCATGACTTATATCATGACATATTATTTGATATCATGTATTTAAGCAATTTAGTCATGGTATAATATATAGCAGTCATATTTAAACAGCATAAATAATTTTTAAAGAGATAATAGATTATTTTTCCCCTTATTTCCTATTTTTCATCTTTCCCCTCTCCCTGCCCTCTCCCACCCTTCTCTAAATGTTTAGTTTAAAGAGAATGCCATTATTTAAAACAAGAAAAGAAAGGAAATGTATCAAATTACTAACCTTAAGTCTCTTTGTCACAAAAGAGAAACAAGTTGATTCATATCAGGTTATTTGTTCCTCAGGAAGTTTGATTATTTATAAAACAAAATTCAGTTCTTGCACATTGAAATAACTTTGAACAAATCATTAAGATATTTGTGGTTTTCTTGTAAATGTAGTAACTGTAATTAAAGAGTTCAAAGAAATATAAAACATGTCATTTGTTTTTTAGTCTTTTTTGTTTCTCTGATGTCTTCCAAGAAGTTCCTGTTGCCATTCTCTTTAACGAAGGACTTGCCCATTCCATATCCTCTATTTTATCTAATATTTTATTTTTTTTAATATGCAGCAAAGCAGAGTCCAAGTCTTCAAAAATTCTAGGGCCATCAGGTAAAAAGATTTTTAGTTTGGAAGGAAATAAAAGATGAGTTTTGAATTATGCTTTCTTAAGCTCTCTTATTAATGGTAAAAAGACCTTTATTTTTGATATTACCAAAGAAGAATAGTCATTGTCAAAGCGCACAGTTGCTTCATTAATTTTTATAGGTGCTTTAGCCCATGCAGATTTTAATACCATCTCCTTGTCATAAGATGATAAAAATCTTACAATAACTGATCTAGGATACTTTTTATTTGTATTAGAATTAGATAAAGACCTATGGGCTCTTTCAATACCAAAATAAAATGCCTCTGACAGATCTAAAGTTTTGGGAAGCCAAGTATTTAAAAAAGATGTAATGTTATTACCTTCTATATTTTCTGGCAGTCCAAAAATCCTTATATTATTGCGTCTGGATCTGTTTTCCAAGTCATCTAGTTTGGATTGAAGGCGTGTGTTTTGTTTCAATAAGAATTCAATGTTTATTTCTTCTTCCTTAATTCTGTTGTCCATATCATTAAGTGTCTCTTCTATACCTGTAATCTGAGCTTTCTGATGTTGTAGATCTTGGTGTAGCACATCCATTTGTTTTGTGTTTTTTTCTATAAAGTTATCAATTTTAACATCCAGTCTGTCTATTTTAGTTGTTAGTTGCTGAATAGTTGATAGTAAAGTCTGAAGCTCTTTCTTAATGCTGGAATCCTGGCTGTTAGCCTTGCTGGACCTCATTCTGAACAGAAGTGATGAGAGAGAAATTTCCAAAAAGATTTCTGACAGGAAAATTAGTTAAATTTTCTTTCTTTTTTAGATATTATTCAAGATACTGATATTTCAAACGTTATTAGAAAGAAAATTATTCCATTAGTTGAATTTTGAAGTAATAATTTCCTGTTAATGTAGTTATGTTGGTGGAGCTGAAGAAATCTGCTGCTATCCTGTGTTCCTCCTTGGCCACGCCCGATGCTAGCTCTTCTTGACATTAACCCACTTTTACCATTTTGTTTCTCACACATTCCATAAAAGCACTTTTTTCTTTTTATGCACATAAGCACTCAAAGTCACACATTTTGCTGTGAAATGCATACACTCTTGTACTCCTTTGTCTGCATGCCACCACACTTCCATTCTTTCAACAAACAATGCCAAGGTGTGTACCATGCATTTATGCATGCAGAAAGCACATTACTGTGTATTAACCTCACTGGCATATATTTTTGATGCATGCATGCATACCTGCATCCAAAACATGGCATTCTGTCAGCATGTTGTCAGCATTCTGACACTATTTCCATACTATACTTAAATTTGTTTACATGGTCAAAAAAGTGTCATTTCCTGTAGATCACCTTGACACAAATCCATGACACACACACACACACACACACACACACACACACACACACACACACACACACACACACACACACACACACACACACACCAGTAAGTAAAAACAGAAAAGTCTTGCACCTTCGCTATATATGAACTCAGAGTTGAAAAGGAATTAACACATCTAGATTTGCAAACAACATTATTTAGCAGTTAGGTGGAATATTCATTGTTTAGCAGTTAGCAGGTGGAATACTGTTGGTATTACCTTATTTGCTAAACAAATCAATCTTATTTTTGGGACTAATTGTTCATGTACAAAATCAGTAATGAGTAACATTAGTATCTTTAGTACACCTTCTGCAGCTGCGATTACAAGGTGCCTTTCAATGGCAAGCTATGGCGATTTTGCCTTTTGATAGTTTGTAAGATAAACTTGTCTCACTCCTAACAGAATGACTGCTTTATCAGAGAGATCACTATTCTGTGTGAGGGGTATGATGGCTCACTTCAAAGGGGGATATGTGGATCCAGGTGTTTAGACATTAGATTATATCCTCACGTTAGCTTTCTTGGTTACGTAGTGAACTCAGAGACTCTTCTCAAATGCTGTCAGTTTCTTTCTTCAGGGAAGTCCCATTAATATTCAAGGATGAATTATCTCCAAATGATACACACATTTCTCATATGCCCTCATCTCCATGTGTCTTCTCAAATTTGATCAAATAAATTGCTTTCAAAATAAACCTCGTTTCATTCAATCCTAGAAAGACTAAAACCAATGTTCTCAAGGGACCCAGACTGGTGCTCACTTTGTTCTGAGAAAAAGAGACAATTACAAACATCACATTTGATGACTGTCCCACTTAGAAAATGTTGTGGAGTGCATTCAAAATACTTCCCATGTCATTTTATCAACTTGCATTAAACATCTGGGGCAATCTTTGCCTGATAAAAATACATTTTCACAGTTTCTTCTGAGTTGAGGGCAATTGCTAAAAATTGTATAACCAAAACCTGGAATAAGATGACTGCAGTATCCCTAGAGAAAGGATTGGGCGAAAGACTATAGCGATATTATTAAACAGAGACCTCTTGCTAGAGCTGAAGAAGGTGTGAGGCCAAAATTCATTGTCTTTATTAACTAAAACAGGATTTTATTTAGCAACTTTTGAAATAAATTCATGACAAAGTCAACTGAAAAAACTTTCCGATCTATAGCAAATCTATGACTTTAATAGTATCTCCTGGTTATGAAGGAATTGCTTAACAAGTATTCTAAGAGTTGATGTCATGAGATGTAATAAAGTAAAACACTATGGCAAAATCTTATCTTCTGCTTTTCCTAACCCCCCAGACAAGTCCTTACTCATTTTTTTTTTCAATAGAGAAATTAGAAGTACCATAGATACCTTTTTAGTAACTTTTCCAGTAGTCATATGTCCCTGTCTCTCTACAACATTTTGGAGATGCAGTGTTCATTATAGTGTCTAACCAGCACTTGACAGAGTTGGAAAATGTCATCATTGTCCCTGAAATCTATTTCCCTCAGGAGGTATCCAAGAATCTTCATTTTGGATTCTCCCTTTTCACACTGCATTTCATGTTTCAGTGGTGTCATTGACAACACTCCCAATGCCTTTGTTAGACTGGTTGCTTGAGTTCAGGTCCTTCTAGTCTGCCTTTCTACCACAATTTATTTTATTACATATGGATCTTTCTTAATTTTTGTATCAGATAGCATCTGCCATCTTCTTGCCTATTTTGTTAATTTAGCATATACCTTACTAAACTTTTCCAACCACCTCCAGTATGTCTGAAACCTGCACAGCAAAAGGTATCAATTAACTAATTAAGATACTGCCAATAACATAAAAGTTACTCATTGTCAGAGATGTAGTCCTTTTTTGATATTATAGATGATGTATTCCTGAGGTGGCATAATAACTACCACATGTTCAGCAAAAATGCACTGCTGTTATATCCTGATGACCTTGCCAGATGTTGGTAAGCAGTCAATGCACCACACCCCAGAATAAATGAAGAAGCTTCAGAAAACCCCCTACCTTATGCCATGATTACTGAGCTGGGCAGTTATGAATCTTGCACACATAGTACTACCTGTATACCTATACATCATCCATCCATCCATCCATCCATCCATCCATCCATCCATCCATCCATCCATCATGTAAGCAGGAAGAAACAGCAGGCAATCATGTCACCATGGTCTGAAAGCCTTTCATGCATATCCAACAGCCTGATAACCCCAAGAATGTTATTGGCACTGTCATTGGAGATTTTATGCTACAGTAAAGAGACACCAGAATGTAGAAAGAAAATGTGGTTACGTGCTCTCCTGGAACCAAAATCACAGATGTTAACTGTGTATTGTAAAGGCTGTAGAGTATATGTGGTTTTACTTTAGCCTTGCTGTTATGCACACAAGCTTAAATAATTATAGGAATACTTCTATCTTGGACTTACAGTATGACAGCAGAGCATCTCTTTAATTCTGTCATGTATATGAAATACTCAGGTCTACTGTGGTGGTGATGCTGCGGTAGTGTTGTCACTTCACAGTTAGACATTGCATGTTCGATTCTCAGTTAGAGCGTCTTCTGTGTGTCGACATGCGTGAATGAGCATTCTTTCATTGAAGGTTTGCGTTAGGCTCGGCAAGCCAGCACGTAAACATCTGCTGCCTATCATTAGCGGACCGGAGTTCTGCTGTGGCGACCCCTGACTGGGAAAAGCCGAAAGACAATTATATGAAATACTCAGGTACTGAATGAGATACTTTTTTCACAAAGAATGGCATTTGGATACCCAGATGAAGTTACTGACTTTAATAACTGTTCTCAGTATTTTTGCCATTTATAGAAGATTCAATGCTTGCTTACCTGAAAGTTTTGTGGAGTTCCCCATTCTACTTTACAGATGATTGGCTCCAGCTCTCTCTAAAGGAGTAAAGATCTGGATTTTTTTTACCAATGAGTGCTTTTCTCACAAAGTCAAATTGTAAGGCATTCTGTTCTGATCTGAAACCTGGAAGAAACCATAAATCAAAGCCGACTGTCATTGTTGGCTTTAGTCTTAAAAAACAGATGTGTAATTTTGAGGCTTTCCTGGCCACAGAGGATGGACAGTTTTGTACTGTCAGAGAGACACAGTTTAAGGATTTACTAATGGCTTTTATTAAGGGCTTATTAGCAGAAATGAAAATACTTTCTGCCTACTAGATTGTTATAGTATGCCACCTGTGGCCCCTCTTGAATATTATCAGTACTTAAACTAAAAAAAGAAAGAAACAGATAAAAGAAGTCATTCATAGTAGTATGAAGACTTCAGTTATTTGTACATCAGCTTGATTAACCACTGTGCCAATGACACATACATCATTTTTTCTATTTATCATTAGAAATCAGTGAGAAGTCCTATTTTTTTGCTTAAATGTTTTATTGGTTTTACAAAATGAATGTAATTTCATTCAGCCACGGTGGTGCAGTGGTTAGCATTGTCGCCTCAGAGCAAGAAGTTCTATGGTTTGATCTTCGGCTGGGGTGCCTTCTGTGCAGAGTCTACATGTCCTCCCTATGGTTGCGTGGGGATGCTCTGGTTTCCTCCCAACGACATGCAGCAGGTGGATTGGGCACTCTAAATTGGCCCTAGGGGTGAGTGTGTGTGTACCTTCTGTGGAAGGTTGGGTGCCGGGCTAGCAGCTCGACACTGTAAAACTCCACTGCCAATCATGAGTGGACAGGTGATCCGCTGTGGCAACCCCTAACTGGGAAAGCGCCAGAAGAATGTAATTTCATAACTTTGCAATATAAAACATGATTTACACAGGCTAACAACTATATGCAGCCAACTATAAAATCTACTATTTACAAAGTTGTCTAAGTTTAAAACGTAAAGGCAGTAATACTACTGGACTTATTTATTTCTTTAGTTTCTTGATAACAGGGGAAGCACATGTCCAAAGGCTCTTTTCAGATGCAATCCTGGCATTCACAAGTAGAAAAAGCAAGACAAAAGAAAAAAAAAATGTACAAATAAATGCAGCAGAATAGGCATTAACAAAAACAGAAATATATTCTATCCTGAAGTAAAAAAAAAAAAAAAATCAGGACATATGAAGCCAATTCTATACCAAACAGCTGAAATACATACACATAAACTAAAAAGCGAATAAGAGAAAATCTAGTGAATTAGAACTGGGAAGATAATTTTTCTTTTTTCTGACTGTTTAGGATCCAGAGGCATACAGACTATACAAAAGGATACATGCAGTAAGGCAGTAAATGAGAGAGTAGTAGATGTATTCGGTGGCAATGTAGCGGGCACGAGCAGGAGAAGGGGACAGAGGAAGAAAATAAAATTGTCATCATCCTAGCCCATAATAACTCTGGACTAATAGCTGATTTACTGAGGACTGTTACTGTGATCTTAAGAATGAGCGTGCAACTTAGGAATGCTAATAATGAGAATAATGTCACAAGTCGTGGTATATTGGAGTTTTCCTCCTAATCTAAGGTACAATGATCTCACAATTTGCATACGTGAGTTTAGTGAGGAAGGTATAGCTCTCTATGTCAGGGGATGCAAGGAAAAGTGTTGCACTGAGTTTTGAGATGCTGTGTTTTTCATTTTTGTAAAGTCACACTTCATTTTTGAGCATGACTGGACTTCCAGTTAGAGATCTTACACTTTCAGTAGGTGTCTTAAATGTGACCATGACATTAGCATACTCAGTGTAAATGCTAGAAGAAGTATTGCCTATAACATGGCTGCATTCTGTGAGATTTCCAGTATCAGATACACTAATGGCAGTCTTGTTACTGTGAATATAAATTTGGCCTTCAGTACCCCATTTACTCCTAGAGTTAAAATTTCATTACTTGCTGTTCTGTTTTAAGCTACTGTATTCCTTAATATTATCCATAAGATACAAGTTCACAAGAAGTTAAAAAATAAACCACTTCAGTGAAATTTTAGATACAATTAATTATATAACCAGACAAAAGGATGTATAACACCTACAGTGTTATGCTTCGCTGAGAAACAAATCCTAACTGAACACAGAACAGAAACAATTAGCAGTACCTGAACACTCATTCAAGAGGTCAACAACTCATAAAAGCTCGACCTTGGATCCAAATCTGACAGCAACTGCCTCATTTCCATAATTACATAAAACAAAAAAGTAAAAGAAAAATGATATTAAAAATAAAACAACTTTAAAGGACCACCATAGGCAGAAAAAAAAACTTAATTTGTCTTGTCATGAAACAGTGTGCAAGCTGAACCTGGAAGAATCACATAAGCTGCATATTATTTTTAATTATTTTCTAACTCTAAATGTCTTGATGTGCAGACATGCTGATATGGTATTATTTACTTGGAAAAAACTCCTTGCCTATAATGCACTGTCAGCACACAGATGATGATCTTATAATACTCTAGTCTCACCTGTCAGATTACATATCCACTTGCTTAGAACAGATATACAAATCCTGCTATGATCTGAGAATCTTGATTAAGAGTGCCAGAGACTGATTTGCTGTGATTCTTACAGATATGCTTTTTTTTTAACCTGTGCTACATATGCCTTAAACCTGCTTGGAGAGATGTGAGCAAATAGTGGAAATAACATACATAGCCTTCAAATGGAATGTGGGCTACAGATATTTTCTTAGACAAGCTTCCTTTACCTCCATCTCTCAGTCAGCTAGGGTATCAGATTTCCTGCATTAGAAAATATCAACTAATTAATGCATTTTAAATGGCAATCACTTCAAAATGATCATTGTGTCACATCCCGCTAGTAAACGTTTTCATTTCTATTATTACTTGTGCCTTTTTTCATCAGTTTCCTAGTGAATTTGACAATCTGTTTAATGAATTATGAGTATACTAATATCAGAGTACCCCTAGAAATGTGCTCAGCAGTAAGATGCAATTCAAAATGCTCCACACACACACACACACACACACACACACACACACACACACACACACACACACACACACACACAGTCACTCACACTCATATCTTTGCAATATAATAGCCATTTAACATTAAATGAACTGACATAGTTTTAGTCCCCTGGGCATGCATGCATATCTGATGTAGCATGCTCTCTACTACCAAGTAAACTCAGATACTATTCACTATAATGATGGCAGCTGGACTCCAATTGTGACAAGCATATGTACTGTGTTATTTGCACAGTACGGGAAGAGATCCCTCAGATTTCTGAAATAGACTGCTGTGAGGCAAAGTTCAATTTGCTTTTCTTTTATTACTTTCTTGTAATCTGTATCACTTCATTGCCTTCTTCAATTTTATATAATGTGCTGTGTTTTAATTGCACCATGTTTTAATTGCATTCTGCTTTCAATTACATATTTAAACTAGAAAATAGACCAGAGCTGTGTCTCTTGTGAGTCACACAGAAATTAGAAAGGATCAGTTAAGGTTAGGTATGGGTGAACTGAAGAAGGAGCTAGAAACCAAACTTTGTATTTAAGGGATAAAACAAAACATTTCAAGGCCTTACTGGAAAAGTTCACACAGCCTTTGGCCATAGACTGCTGTGAGGAAAAGGTTCTGTTGCTTTTCCTATATTGTTTTCTTCTCATTTGTATTGCTTCAATGACTTCCTCTATTTTGTGTATTGTGGAGAATTTTCATTACATTGTGCTTTAATGGCATTTAGCTCTCAATTTCATGTTTAAACTAGGAAAGGAATCAGGTCTGTGTCTCTTGCTAGTAACACAGAAACTAAAAATTTTTCCCCCATCCCACCCTGTTGCTGTTGTTTTTTTAAACTCAACATTCTCACTAGTTGCCAACCCTGTACGTGAATTTGACTTCATAGTTCCTTTCCTCTACTCTGTCATTGGTTATTGTCAGTAAGAACACAATTATTTTGTGAAGTCACTCACCTTTGTTATTTACATTTATTGTCTACCCCACTGTATTCCATAGAGTCAGAATACTAAGTGCCCACCCCCCTCCAATCTATCTTGCTTTTTTAAAATTAGTGGTTCTCCCCTTAGACTGCTAAAGCTTCAGTTACTCTCTCTTTCATATATAACTGCTTAGTACACATGGCAACTCTTAGAATTTTAACCTATGTTTCCAACTTACCATTAAAATCTGCATCATCTGATCCAAAACCACTAATTATTTGAAAGCCCACATTCTGCTTCTCAGTAGTCATCTTGGGGTTAATGATCCTGTTTTGCTCATGAAGAGAGAAGGAGCATAAGGGCATTATTTCCTAGAGACAGCTGATCAGCAGAAAATCTGATAAGTGTTTCATAGGTGCTAGCTGGGAATTTGTGCTAATATTTTGTTCTTAGCAAAAAAGGAGCAGAGGGCATTGATTCTTGACTGTCTCTGATTGGGAAGTAAGTATCTGTGTGGAACCTGCTTGCTTGGACTGCTTGCTATTCAAAGCGTCTGCCAAGAAAAGGTTACATCAAGCCTACAGACCCCTGCATCATCTGGGACAGGAGTGTTGGTCACCGAAGTGCCTTTGACCTGCTTCTCGGTTTGTGATTGGTGCTATTGTTTTGCTTTTGGAGAGACAAGAAGCAAAGGGGCATTGTATCTCAGCAGTATAAAGCTGTGGTAAGACCTGGACTGCTCATCATTCTTGACAAAGCCAATTCTTATTTTTCAGTAAGTACTGCTTGATTAGCTGCTGTCTAACCAAGCTTCAGAATATCTTCCTAAATACTTCATCCATAATTCATCTGGGTCTGCTTTAGGAGTTCCACTCAAGTGTTTGTCAGTGTCCTGTGTAGATGCAGGCACCTTGAGATGACATTTTTCCTGTAAAAGCATCCTTGAAATTTCACCAATGCCTAGTTGCACACAGGGCTACTAGTTTGCGTACTGTCTTCCAGAGTTGTATACCAGATACTTATGACATTACTTTATATTCTCTCTGCAACTATCTAATTAATTATAAAGGGCCTGTTGCCATGGATATAAACTTTACCCCATCCCCATTACCAGTTTTGTGGATATGGGTATCCTGAGGCAATGTAAAAAATGCTTCACAACAACCAGCTAATTCTCAAACAAACTGATAAGGTATGTAAGAGATGTATTTTCACAATGTCCCTGGAGGCAAAGCTCTCACAGAAAAGTACTCCTAATGTCAATTAGGTTACCTGTAGTACACATACTGAACCCATCACACACAGTACCAAGCAGACACATAGACTCACATATGCTGAGACACTTTATTGTAACCTTTCTAACCCCCAAAGACCTCCTAGACAATGTACACATAAATGCCCTCAGCAGCCCTGAATGTACTCTTTCAAAATAGCACCAACATCAACACATACAGCCACCTCACATGGAGACTTCACATCCAAACTATATGGCAAGCCACCACACAGTGCAACATTCTTGTCCCTGGAAATTCCCTTGTGAGACACACTGTTGTCCCTCTCACCAGGATGAGCAAGGAGAAAGTCATGGTCATTTGTTTATCAGGGGTCAGGATCCACCAATTTATTCTTGCACTCAGCTCATTGGACCAAAAGTTCCAGTATGACTCAGTCATAGTCCATATGAGGGTAAAGAATCTGTGATGTACCTCCATAGACTAAATGAAGTGATACACCATGGAGCTTTCGGAATATGTGCTCCAGGCGGGTATGAGTCCAACATTGAGCAGCATTTTACCTTCTCAAGGATGATGCCATAATATGAAAAGACGATGACTTACCTTAAAAATGTACTTAGTTTCTGGTGTCAGTCTAAGGGGATGTAATATTTGTTAGCATGAAAGGAGATGGTCAACAGGCCATGCTTCTTGCCAGGGATGGTCTGCATCTCTTCCCTTTAGGCTTTCAGATATTAGCTAAAATATTGTCCACTCCCATAGTGCCTTTTTTAGGCAATGTCAAACTGAAAGTACTTCTGAAATAGCAAATCAAAACAATAAAGTTTTAAGGATGTTACTGCTCAATTCTAGGAGTCTAAATAATAAAATCCACTTCTTACAAGCTCCCCTCACCTTATAGAATGCTGATATCTGTGCAGACATTGAGACGTGGTTTAAAGCTGCAAAGAGCACACCAGCAGTACAAGGCTGTAATGCCTTCCACACATTTAGATAGGTTACCCCACAGGCAGGGACTAAAAGTGGAGGTGTCTTGATTTACATCAAAAAAATACATATACCTCAAGGCTTGCCAAACATGATGATGCACTTGAGCTACTCCACATTAAAATCACCACAGGCAAAATTCCAATTAACTTGCATGCTAAAGGCCCTCCTCTATGACCAAGGAAACCAATAACACATATTTAAGTTTAATGAAAACACTCACCATCCAACCCAATGCTGTATCCATCTGCATCTTTAATTACCCCTCTATTAATTGGAAACCATATATGACACCAAACATGCAGGCACAGAGATTCCTGGATTTAGTAAATACAAACTCCCTGGACCAGATTGTCAATACACTGACCAGAGTTGCAAATATATTGGGTCTGGTCCTCATTAATATGGGAGAGAGCTGCACACCTTCTATTATAATGTTCTCTCTGGCAAGGTCAGACCACAAAACAATCTATTTTGAAGTAAAAATAAAGCCTGAACTACACTTAGGCTGACTTTCAAGTAAAGTGATAACCTGGCAAAATTCAATCCCTCATAAACCCTGAGGACACTGCTGCCTATGCAGAACTGTTCACAGAGAACCTATACAAGCATGGTAATAGCTACCTAGAGGCAGCTGTAGGGTCTATATCATATGAGGGAATCGCACAAATTGAGAAAGCTCATAATATCAAACATTCCGGACCTCAAAGTGCTTTTTTGAGATCGTGGTACAGTGAAAAATGGGTTATTTGCCCTTTCCTCACTGTAGTGCAATCTCGGAGTTGGAATATATATTTAGCGGGGGTGTGGGTTCGAGGTCTGGTACTTTCGATATTATGAATGTTCGCGATTTGTGCAATTCGCTCATATGATGTAGACCCACTGTATTCACTAGGAATAAGTACAGAATGAACAAAAAACAAGCAACTCTGGTGGACTCACAATGTCAATAATCTGTATAACAGAAGGAAGAAAATCATGATAAAAATTAGGAGGTGCAGCACCCAGCAGGATAAAAGCACTGTCATCAAACTAAACAAACAACCCAAAGGAGAAATAAAGTCCACTAAAGCCAAATCTGAGGTAATTTCATCCTTATAGTTTGAGGATAACCACAAGGCATTTTTAGCTATGTCCACAACCTCAAAGGCAATACAGAATTTGTGTGCAGAGCTCATTGTTAATGGAACATCCAATACTGAGACAGAAGATATAACAAACATACTGGCAGACAAATTCAAGTCTATCTTTTCACCTCTTCCCCTACCCCCTCATCCTCCCCTCAGGAAATACCATCAATATAACTCTCCCTGCTATCACTAGGGAGTGGGTTCTCAATACTCTCTGTCAGGCCAAGAACACTTTATCAATGGGCTCAGATAATATCCCAGGATGCCTTATAAATAGCATGAAACATAACCTGTCAGGGCCTCTGGAATTGCTATTTAACATAGCCTCTAAACACATGTTGTGCCTCACGAATGGAAAACAGGAATAGTCATCCCTCCACACAAAGATGAGCTATTCACAGACCCTGGAAATTACAGACCCCTTAAGTCTTAGTAGTCTCATATGCAAACCATGGAAAGAATTTTCATGGAAATCATCATAATGACATACGAATCCTCCAGACACTGGACTCAAACTAATTTGGTTTCAAGGACAGGTCATGCCTACTCAAATTGGTGGACTTCTTTGGGGAGGTCATCAAAGCAATAGATGAGGGCAACATGGTTCACACTGCTTATTTTGACCTGGCCAAGGCATCTGACATAATACCCCACTCAAGCATTGCTGATAAACTCAAGAGGATAGGTATAAACTCTTACAAGACAGGGTAGATTAACAAACTCACTCATAGATGTGACCCAAAAAGTCAGAATTGGGGAGTCCACCTCTTCAAAGAGGTCAGTCACAAGCAGGTTCATTCAGGCATTGGTCCTGGTACCACTCCTTTTCATCATTTACCTCTCTGAAGTCAAGACCAATGTCAAGGCTCCCTGGCTGACTAAATTTGCAGACAATAGCAAATTAGGAGCAGTGATAGAATTCCACACGAATATTCTCCAGGAAGGGCTGACACAGGGAAATAATTTGTGTCAGAGACATGGAATCAAACTAAATGCCAAGGCATGCATAATAGTACGTTTGGAAAATCATCCACTCCTGATAACTATCATATTGACAATACACCCCTAAGAGCTGACTCAGTAGTCAGAGACTTGGGGACACATAAACACAGTAATCTAGCCTTTGGCTATCACATGTCTACAGTAGTGAGGAAATCATTCTATGTTGCACAACTTATAAACAAAGAAATGGCATGTAGTTCCAAAGAGGTCATTGCTCCACTATATTCAGTGTTCATCAGACCAATCATTGGGTACAATGTCCCCCTTTGGTATGTACCTAATCAGGCCCATCCAACAACTGGAACATCCACAGAGATTCATCACAAAAAGAGTACAGAGAGTAAGTAACATGTCCTGTGCAAATCACCTCAAAGCTCTATCCCTGTATTCTGTCTCCTACAGGCTGTTGAGGGGAGAGCAATGCCTGGTGCATTATGCATTGTCAAACTTCACCCTGATAAACCTACTGCATATCTGTAAAAGAAAAAGCACCAGCATTACCCATTCTAAAACCTTGCCTGTGATATAAATAGAACCTGATGTAGAGAGAGGGATGTATCCCAGAGACTACCCTTTCTCTGGAACAGTCCCCCCCCCACACATGTGAAGCAGAGTTCTTCCCAAACCCAGTTCAAATGTAACTTGGACAATTGAATGGGAAATAGGAAATTTATCATGGGTTTGGTATCTATGTCTCTAATGGACACAGGCAGCCTGTACATGTTTCATTTCCCAGGCCTCTGCTTATGAATGTTTCACCTCCCAAGCCCCTGCTTGCACTTATCAGTGGTACCAGAACTTGCCCTTGTAGTCATAAGACAAGTACACAACAGCGAACCTATGCATTGTCACAGTGTACATATTACTGCTTTGTTGACTTGTACAGCTGTATGTGTCTCATAAACCAAGTTATGTATGCATAATTTACCTGTTCTTCATGTCATCACCACAGACTTTTATCCTACAGTGTTTATGAACATCACCACAATAGAAATGTATATACCCTTGCCTTATAATTTTGTATATGAACGTATTGTTACTTATTAAAGGTTTTGCATGTTGTATATCTGTCTTTTGGGGTATGGAAATGTTGATACATGTCATTGTGGTTATGTTTGTGAATTACATGCTATGCAGTTTCATTTCGAATGCTGCTGACTCCATCCAATAGTAGCTTATATCCATGTAGTGCTTTAGTGCAGTTCACTTCACACTGTCCCTTCCATTACTATGAATGTAAGAGCTGGGGACACAATGTCTGAGAAAGTAATAATACCACTGAGAACTGCGGTCAACTCTCAGCAGGATATGAAGTCTAAGAGTGTGCCCATCATATGTATACATTCAAATGGTAAACTGCAGTCATGGATCTGTGTATTATGTGTGTTATCAATATTGTTACTCAGTGCAAGAATGTATTTCCAACAACGCAAATGTGTGGGTGTCTGTTCTTACCAAACTGATGATAAGCATGTAGGTTTGTTCTAAGACTTGCATATTACTCATGTTTCATTGACACAACAGTATATATATATATATATATATATATATATATATATATATATATATATATATATATATATGTGTGTGTGTGTGTGTGTGTGTGTGTGTGTGTGTGTGTGTGTGTGTGTGTGTGTGTGTGTGTGTGTGTGTGTGTGTGTGTGTGTGTGTGTGTGTGTGATTGTGTGTGTGTATGTATATAGGTGTGTATGTGTCTATGTGTGTATGTAGTGTGAATGTGTGTGTGTGCACTGTGCCATGGTATGATGTGTACCATTTACACATATGTAATGGATGCCATACAGGCAGCACTGGTGTTCATTTGGTAATATATATAACTGTAGGTAGTGCCTCCCTCAGTTGACAAAGTCATGTGTGTTCTGTTGATGGAAGGCATGCCTTTAAAAGTTTGTACTGCTACTGTAGCTTTGTACATATTCAGCCAGTATTGCTAGTGTGTTGTCTACAACTAGGGACACCATCCCTGACAGATTTTGTGTATTATGAATACTGCTATTCCCTCATATGGCGGTATGACAAGTCCTGCAAATGTGAACTATATCCATTTTTTGCAGCATTGTTTCTATATTACAGGATATACATGGGGCAGTTTACTAGTAGACACCTGTTGATGCAGTTGTTAATGGTACATAAACTGTTATTCTGTTGCCCTATGCATTGCCATTGTATATCACTGCATAAATCAAGCATATGCCAAGCAGAGTCATTTACATATATCCAAGGTGTTCACATCAGACCTAATGATGTAATGCTAAGTAAAATTATGTAGGAATGGCACATCAGTAGGCCCTGGTAATACATCTCATTATGGGCAGATATTGCTCTATATAGTAACATTTTCAATACCTTATCTATGTGATATAACCCCCCCCCCATGTAAAGGGATGCAGTACTTGCCTCTGTTGTATCATCATTTGATAATGTTGATAATGGATGTATGTTGGGATCCCCATGTCACTATCACTGCAAGTAGTAGTAGATATGACATGCTGCTTGCAAGTGGAAGTCACATGTTATAATGTCCAAAGCAGATTGGATATGCTGGATTTCATGTGACAATTATTGCATGTTTTGATTGGGCATTTTGCTTTACACTGATTTACTTCATCCAATGCCATGTGATGTTTTATCTATGCTTTGAATGGATTTTTTTTAACTTTAAGTTTGTATAAAATGTGTCAGTGTTTAGTCATTTTTATTGATCTGAAGAAATGCCCTGGTGAGCATGAAGGTACTCATTTTTAATGAAATATTCAGTTACCATCATCAAACATCTCAGTTGGGTTTTTTGTTCATTTTGCATTATATGCTGGATGTGCCTGCTTGTGGCACACAATAAATTGTTGTTCACACATGTGCAACATATATTGATGTGGCTTTGCAGGCCACATGCTACCAGCCTGGCTATGGCCCCATGTTCAGTATGCATGTATCTGCACTGCTGTGACTATAGATCCTTCTTATTTATGTTATCATCATGCACATCTTTATGACATAACCCTTGTAATCTATGGTGGCATGCACATGTGGTACAATCACATTGTTATTGCACTGAGTATGTGCACAAGCTGCTGCTAGATGCACTGTTATATTGATACTGCCCTTGTGCACTATACTGCCCCATTGCTGTAGTACATGCCTGACACTATTATATCCCCCACAGTGTGTGCATGCAGTGTAACACTGTTATGGAGTATTACATTATCCAGTACAAGTTACATGCAACACAGCCAAGCCCCAATGATGAAGATAACAAAGGCAATGTCAGTCATAAACATATATCACTGTAATGTGTGACCCATACCTGTACACAGAATTACTGATACTGAAACACGTGTAATGGAGGTCAGCAGGTGAGCATGGTTTTGTACAAGCAGATGTGTGTATGACTCAGAAGTTGTTTATGGTAGGACATACAATAGTGTATCACTATATATGTTTATTCTGAGTAGCCCACAATTGTATATATTCATTATAGAGTACTACAACATTATTGAGGGATAGGGACTCATGACTTTTCATCTGCCTGAGACATGTGTAGCATGAATGATGTATATGTTCATTGGATTTAATCACACATCAGGTACTGCTAAGGCCTTATAACAGTGATATCACCACACCACTGTTGCCACTAGTATTCACATTGTAATAACACTACTCGCTGCATACTCTGATATATATATATATATATATATATATATATATATATATATATATATATATATATATATAGTCTGCAGGTCTCCATGGAGAAGGAGTACCATAGGGCTATGACACATATTTTTCAACAATTTTTCATTCCCTTGACCACACATGTGCCATACTTACATCATGCACACTATTATATTGCACTTTAGGAAGGTGCTTATAGCTGCTGTATGACAAACACATGCATGTATACACCACCAGTGTACAGGATATGTTACCAACATATTGTTTTCATGTCACCTACCTGACACACATCTGACAACACTGTTCATGATGACATGTAAATATTAACATACAAGTGCCTGTCAGTATCCCTGCATTTTATCATCGGTTTGATCTGTAAGTTTTAAGGTGACTCTTTGATTAATGCATTGCTGGTGACATGATGCATAACTTTGCATATCCTTTTGACATGATAAATGATGTATCATTCATTTGAATTAATGTCGCAAGCACGTATACCTCTCACACAATTTCTGTCATAAATAACAGCAAAATATTCCAACTTTTTGCAATTCTGATAACATTACTCAAAATAAGTAAGCACAAAAAAAATTGCCGTTATAGGAATCTACCTCATTCCAGGTATGGATCTGTGCTTAAATCCCATATTAAACCCTCATATAAATATCAATGGGCAAACAACAAACACAAACGATCAGACTAACAATATTCAGCTTTATAAATTCACCCGATTCATGAAAAATTCAGCTAGATACAAGTCTGATGCCAGGCAGTCCATCCTGACATCAGGCATCTCCAGATAAAATCTCTTTCTATGGCACATTTTTGGATAGTCTGTGAGACTATATACATGTCTACATAGTCAGGCACTAATGCTTTAACCCTAGAACTAAACACTATGTCCTGGATAGAAAAATATCCACCTTCCATAAAGAAACTTTCATAGACACCCTTAATCAATGCAAATGGGAATCACCTAAGACCCTCCTTTTAGATGATGCTGTAACAAAATTTAACACATTCTTCCTAAGGATCCTAGGCTCCTTCACTTTCCTTAAATCAAAGAGCATGAAAACCAAGCCTGCTGCATGGCTATCATTAGAAACCAAGCAAATCATGAAACAGGGAGACAAAGCATAGAAAACATGGTCAAAAATTAAAACAGATAAGAACTGATAATCTTACAGACAAATAAGAAAGCAAAGCTAAACTATCTTATCACCAAAGAAAAGAAAACCTGTTACTCTATAGACCAAACCAAGTACTTTAATAACACTAAACTCACTTGGCATCTGTTAGTAAGCTGCTAACTCCAGGACAAGTCACAACCTATCACAAAAACACCAAATCAAGCATTGACAATTAGAGTAATACCCACTTTATTTACAGATTCATATTTTTGACAAGTGAAACAGTCAATCAAACACTCATATTCCTCTCTCAGTCTAATAACTTACCTGAACATTTCTCTCTTCAACCTGCTCTACCTGACATAATCAAAAAATTCCTACATAAAATAAAACCTGCTACCAATGTCTTAGACAATATGCCAGGTGAATGTCTTAAAATGGCAACATAAGCAATTTCCTATCCCATATCAATCCTTATAAATAAATGCAGGCTAAGCAGACTGTCCCATCAATTTGGAAAAAAAAAATCTGTCATCACACCTCTGTACAAATGAGGTACAGCTACTGAACTTTCCAGTTACAACCTAATAGCTATGCTATTATGCTTATTACACAAGCACATAATCACCTATCTTCTAGAAAAAAAAAAAAACCTTCTCACCCCTATACAACACGGTTTTAGACCCGATCATAGCACTACTGTTGCTCTACTGAACTTCACTACAACCATAAATACGCAAAGAAAACGTGGTATCCTAGTTTCAGTACTTTTCTTAGACCTATCCAAAGCATTGGATACTATGTGCCATCTGAAAATGTTCAAATGTTCTCCTTCATAGGCCTAGCTATACCCCCTCGTGCACATTGGTTTTACAGATATCTATCAAATAAAGCACAATCATTAAAATAGAAAACCATCTTCTGCTCTTTGTTCCCCATAAACATAGAAATTCCACGCTGATCAGTTCTATGTCCCAGCCTTTTTAATCTTTTCATTAATGACCTGCAAACAACTGCTAAACATGCTGTTATAGACCAATATGCAGATGATTCCACATTGGCCTGGTCTGCTGAAACGATGGCAAAACTACAAAACCCCACACAAAAATCATTCTCCTGAGACAAGTCACAGTTAAGTAACTCACAACTTCTACTACCCCTCCATTAAAAACAATCTAATACTCTTAACTTCCTAGCAACTGTCTACACAAAAGGCATCTTTTGTCTTATCCTCCTCCAACAATACCAGGACTGAACAGGTAATCCATACAAAACTACTAGGTGTCATCAGCATTGATAAGCAGCTAAAACTCGACCTCCACATATTACAAGCTGTACAAAAAATGTTGGATCACTATACAGGTCTAAAGCATACCTAACTGCCAAGCCAGAAAATTAAAGCCACTATTTTCCTACTGCAACTGTCCTATATGCCATATCTATATTTACTATCCTTCAAGTCATACTTTTAAACAAATTGAAGCAATGATACGATAAAACAGAAAAAATTGCCACCAACCAGCACTTCAAAGACACAATTTTCTAGCATTCAAAGAGATAAACTGTGGATCTATATCATATAATTGAAAAAAAACTATTAGTCAAACGCTTATTAGTCAAACACTAATAAGCAAAAACCCTAAATGTTGAATGAATGTTTCAGTGAAAACTTTCCCTGGGTTAAAGTCCATTTGGCCAACCCAGCGAACTACACAAAAACATCACAAAATAAAACCTATTCTAGCGGGCGGCTACAACCCCCACTCTCCCCAGTCCCCCACACCCCCCAAACTAAATATACCAACTCTGAGATCGCACTACAGTTTGGAAAAGGGCAAATCCCTGATGATGGTCAACTGGTTGTTTTCCCAGCAAAATGTTTCACTGAAACATTAATTCGACATTTAGACTTTCCACTTATTAGTGTTCGACCAATAAGCGTTTGACTAATAGTGTTTTCGATTATATAATATAGACCCCTAAACTGGTTAGAACTCACACACTACTTAACACACACTCTATTCATAACAGTACACAGACTTTTCCATAAGCCTAAAAACTGTCAGTCCCTAGACAACATCATTCAGCCATACTCTCCAAAGATGACTTTATGCTCTAGAATTAAATCACTTCTCACTTTCACCAAAGTGTGTAACTGTGCAGGAGACTCCCTGTATTTAACTGATATTACAAAAGCCTGAAACCACATACCATAAACACTGAAATAAGTCTAAGAGGTAAGCACTTTCAAAAAATAATTTAAATCTTATCTGATGGATAAATTCCCACAGACGAGCCCTGTAACTTCCATCTTAGTTTTTTAGTATAGACTGGTGTCACCACTAGTCTACCTCATAGTCTGTAACTTATTCAACCTATCCTTAGTCCCAGATGCTCCCGGTGTCACTTTCATTTTTGCATAGCTCCTGCTAAACTCTATTCGCTGCTCCCACCTACCCCCACAGCTCTGCTAATACTACCTCTCTTCATACTTTCTTCCTCCTTCACCCTTACTGCTACCTCCTTCACATCTCTTTACCCATTATGTACTTTGTGCCTATGAGGCAAAGACTTTAACCATTATGCCAAACCTCCCACCCTTCTCACCCTCCTTTCTGCCTGCACCCCTGTTACTATTCTTACTAATACATACATTTTACTTCCTACTGTCTAACCCATTAATATACTTGCCCAGATACTGCAATCTAAATCTCATTCATAACAAGGCATTCTGTACTTTTAATAAAAAGAGTTCACTTACTCTACTATTTCCTTTCTTCCATTCTATATTATCTCTCTCTCTCTTTTTCACTGAATCATTCTTGGACACAGCAAACAAAACCATAACACCTCCTATCTTATTGTCCTTTTCTCTAAAACTGAGGTGTTAAATACTAACTACCAAAATAATGACTCTATGAAGCCTGTCATCTATTTTTTAATAAAAATGCAGGCTTTTTATACTTTGTATGCTATTTTTTTCTCTCCCTGAAGCAGCACCAAATGGAAAAGAATCCACACTATTGATGACCTTGTAAATAAGATATATGAAGTTATATAAATTGTGATATGTTTGTGACACTGCATACTTATTGTACTCTGCAAATTTAGACACACTGTTTAAAATATAATGTACTTTGTAAATATCTGTGCTCTCTTTTACACTGTCATCCTATGTGTAATCATGATACTTTTCATGATAAATATTAGGAGCTTTTCTCCCTGGACCTCCACTGGAAAGTGGTTTAGCTAAACCCAGTAGGGATTTCCGGTAAACAAAGACAAAATAAAAAAAATGAAATAAATGAGAATAAACTTTGGATATAGACCACTTTCACATGATAGGAACTGTTCAGGCATGTGCATCATACTGCCAAGAGCTATTTGATTTGTGCATGGACATTACCTATGCATGATATTACCTGCAGATGGGGTGCACCATATCAGTACCTTGTCACAAATGAGAAAGTCAATAAACATACTGAAGTAATTATGATTGTGGTGTATGTATTTAAGGACGAGAGTGGTGTTTAGAAGTGTTCCATTTGAAGGCAAGAAGCTGAGGTACCAGTATGTTTTGTATGAATAAAATACTTGCCCTTGGAGTGGTGTTCCTGTTTTTGATGGTGGCATCCTATGTTTATTGAGATTTTTTCGTGAAGGTGTTTTTTACAAATGAGAAACTGTCTGAAAGAGCACAGTTGGCTCTGTGTTATCCAGCACATGGCCTATGAGCAGCTGTGTGTTGTTTGTCTATATGCTGTGCATTGGATGTTTATCATGCCCCCACAATGACACATTGCCATGTGTAGGATGATTACATCTGGTACATATTACATTGGCCATATATTCCACACCATTGCCTCTGCTGACCATTCCATCCACAGTCAGTGACAATAGCGTTAAATGCATTCATGCCACTCTGTGTGCTGTGTGTCACATGCACATGCTGTTGTTAATATTAAACCACAGCAGGACAAACCATATCTGTTATGCAAGCCTGCAGAATACTACTGTGTCTTCCGCAGTCTCTGTGCTGTTGTGAAACAGAACTGTTTTGTTAGCAACATATAGATGCCAACAATAACATATTGCATTCTGGTCATGTTATTGTATGCATTCCATGGGCTGCACAACTACACAGAACAGTCAACTGTGTAAATTTCATAATGTGTAGCTATTGTTTGCCATATCTGGTTAGCCTGATAGGTGAAGTATATGTCCTTGAGGTTTAGTTATTACACCATGGAATATGTGGACACAACTGTTTGCTCAGTGTCCCCCATCATATTAGAAATGCTGTCACCTACTTGCTACACATGTGTATCACCATAACTGCCAACATAATGTGGCATTGTGTATGGTGACATACGGATGACAGTGTACATGTGTACTATAGGCTGGGCCTAGACAGTGTACAAAATAAGATGTTTGGACAGGCAAATAAGTTACAAACAATGAGGCGGCAGAAAGATCCATTACACTTGTGTTTGTTCAGCACTGCATACCTGTGTAACATTACACTCATAACATACATTTTGTGCTGACGAAGCATGTAACAAGTGTACATATAATATACGTGTGCATGTTTGTGTGTGTGTGTGTGTGTGTGTGTGTGTGTGTGTGTGTGTGTGTGTGTGTGTGTGTGTGTGTGCGTCTGTATGCTGTGCAGGCTCTGTTCAAACACACTGAGCAACATGGATATCACCACAAAATATTATGTCCTTACAGGCACAGCTCTGTGATATGTATGACAGTGGTGCCATAATTGTTCATTGGATATTGTAGCTGCTGTGAGTTACCATTGTGGCACGGCAGCTGTAGACAATGTATCACAATGCTGCCCTATACACATTTGCCCCATGTGTACACAGAGTAGCATAGCGCAGGTCCATTGCTTTTGATGAAGGTTTGTGGCGTGCAACCCATTACAGAAATTATGGCCAGCATTATGTTGACATATGCAAACAGTCATGGTCATAACTGCAACTGTAGGTATATGACATAGATACTGTGCATGCAGTGTATAATTTCCATGGTCAATTATGGGTGCGCCAGGCCCTGTGTGGTGGTACTCCTCTAGGTAACATGGTGACAGCAGCACATATGACAACAAATGTTTCTCTACTTGTATCACATAGGCCACTTCTATGTGGAGACAATACCAAAGGGTCGCAGACAAGTAGGACTTTTGTGTATCTTGGTATGATGTGCTGAGACCATCTGTTACCAAACAATATTGGCAGAGTAAGTTACACTTCCAGCCTTATAGCGAAAACTACACATCATAAATACTGAGAAAAATATATGCAGCAATTGAATCCATGCCCATAGCTTCATGTTTATCTCCTCACCTTCTCCAGAAATGCAGTCCATTTACATATCTGTGTGTTTTCATACACATTATGAAATCAAGTTATAGGATCATCTATATTTAATCTATACTATGCAAGGGTTTATCTTGAATAAGTTCAACTTTTTCTTGGCCATTAGTTGACAATACTGACCCAGCTGGCTTATCTGTCAGATAACTCCACATGGAAACAGAAAAAAAAAAAATTTTTTATTGGCTATTTTGTGTAGTACTAATGTTTCTGATTCACCCAACATTGTGGTATCATTCTGCATGCTTTCTCACAATAGGTCGTAAGGTGTACTTCCAGTGTACCTCTTCACAGATGTGGTTTTATAAAATATCCATCTTCCTTTTCTACTACATTTTTACACTGGTTGAGAAACACATCACTGATGTCATGTCTATCAGCTTACAGAGTTGATACCCTGTCATTCCTGTTACTTACACTCAACTGAAAATCTTCAACAGTTACAGATAGTCATATTTTTTAATCTAACATGAGTAAGCAAGTTATTTCTAAGATAATGAGCCTCACATGCACAATACACAGGGGAAATCTATATATCTTAGTTTCAGTACATCATTTGTAGTACTCTGACTTCCTTTTTTTGTTGTTATTGTTGTTGTTAATGTAGCTTTGGATAATGTCATTGTTCCTTTTCCTGTGATATTCTCTGACATGTACAAGTAGCAGATGACTGTACAGACATTGTAACAGTTTTATCCAGTTCACCCAAATGTACTAACTGAATCAGCAGTTTATTAGTAGTCAGTTTTATAGCTCCCCAAGGGTTTTATTAAAAAAATTATAACTGGCAATTAACTTTTAAAAACCTTCTAGAGTCCCACTCCTTTCCTTTCATACTTCTTCCAACTAATTAGAAATGAGTGAACTAATTAGTTTGGATAGGCTGGAAAGGGTCATAGTTTCTCCTCTGATCTTTGCTTTTCACTGGCCTTAGGAATGATTCTCTGTGATGGCACTAATACAATATATATTGTCAAAAACTACCATGACATTTCCACAGACTGCTAGAACAGTGCACACACACAATTCAAAATCTAATGCATAATGAACATTGGTGGAGAGATATTCAAATAATTATTTGCTTCAGTGGAATAGTTCTAGGAGTCAAGAAAAAGAAAGAAAATTATATTTATTTGTAAGAAGATAATATTTTGATGATGTTAACACTAATAGTGTTATAGTGCTATTCAGAGACCTTCAAAGATTCTGTCAGTTGTAAAAAAAAAGAAAAAAAAAACTGGGAATGCAAACATAAGCTATTTGTCAGCATTACCTGACAACATTTTCAAGTTGCTAGTAAGAATCTGTGATATTCTTGTTTAGTTGCCCAATTTTCCTTATTTAGTTCAGAAATCTGCTTACTTTTATACTTGGTTAAAATTTCCATATCCTGGCATCCTGCTGTGTTTAAAGTGTATTGGTCATTTTCTAAAGCATGTGTTAAGTAATAGATCTTTGGAGTTAGATAAAAATCTCCTTACCGCATGCTGTGCCAAATTATAAAAGGTGCATTGTTTTATAAATTATTTTGTTGATAAGGACAGCCCCTTGAAACTTTTACTGGGATCTTAAAATTCTTGCCATGACATCGTGAAAGACTGAACCCATAATCTCTCACTACCTAAATTAGTGTATAGACTGTTGTTTTCCATGTTGAATACAACAAAAGTAGCTTCTCTCTTCCTAGAAAGGCAAGTTCTCATATAGTTCTTGAAGATGAAGCAGCTCACATTGAAATCTAACATATGATTATGGAGGACTGAAACCACAATGTAAATAAGACAAAGCTCCTCCAAATATACTATTTTAGTTGCCCATAATAGTTTGAATTTGTATGTAAATCTTTGCTAAGTATTTATTATTACTTCATTGTGTGGGTACGGTTAGAGATTAAAACTGAGTAAACAGTAACAATAAAAAAAAAAAAAATCAAACAGCACCCTATAATGCAACTTTATAATTTATTTATTTATTGACATTTGTTGACCCGGAAGGTCCACTGGGTCAAAAACCCATTTTCAGTAGAGGCCCGGGGAGAAAAGCTCCATGAATATTACAAATAAAATGAGTATAGCAAGAGTAATCAAGTATTACATGTATAAAAGCAAAGACATATACAATATAATACAATGCAATACAATCTAGCTGAGAGTTAATATAATTAGGCCACAGAAAAGATAAGGCTCCATACCATCACTGTTTTCTTCTAGCGTAAGGTGAGTAGCTAGGTTTAAAAAGAAAATATTAAGGTTATAGAACTGGTTATAACACATTAGAGGGGATTTTTCTTGGATTGTTTCAAGGTGGCCTGTTTGTTTGGCAGGGGCAGGATGGATTGTCTAGGTTGTATGATTTTAGTGCTGACTTAAAGGTTTTTATGCAGTCAGTTTGAGTTATATGGGGGTAAGGTATTCCAAAGCTTGGCAATGCTGTTGGAGTAGAGACATTGTCCAGCTCTTTTGTTGGGTTTTGTTATGGTAAGCAGTTGTTTGTTTGAGGATCTTAATGTTTGTGTAGGATTGCATGTTTGTAGGATAGAGCTAATTGCTGGGCAGTCACTGGCTCTGAAGATTAATTTGTGGACTAAGGTTAGTTGGGTATAGTGGAGGTGGTGGGGAATTCCGCAATAGAATGGCAATGGTGTGAGTGGTGAGGCTTTCTGGTGGCAAATTTGGCTACTTTATAATAGCAGGATTGTAGTTTATTACTAATGGTTGAGTTAAGGTTAGTAAAGATAACACTACCATATAGAAGGGAGTGGATGTGTAAGGTGTTTGCAAGTTTTGTTTTGGTATGGTTGTCCAGATAAAGTTTGTGGTGATAGAGTTTACCTAGTTTAAAGTGTGTTTTCTTTATTTCACTGAGAATATGTGGCTCAAAAGTGAGTCTATAATCTTTTGCTATGCCTAACAATTTAGCTGTTTTCACTATTTCAATTTTGGTTCCATCTTTAAAGACAATTTTGAAATCTATATCTGGTGATTTTGTAGAGAAGAGTGAAAGTTTCATTTTTCTGGCATTTAACAGGAGTTGTGCATTATTTAGCCAAGTTTCAGTTGAAGTAAAAGCCTTTTGAGTAACTATAAGGAGGTTAGAGAAATTGTTGGAGGTGGACATTAGTGTGGAGTCATTGGCGTATTGGATGAAATTTTGTATGTGGGGGGCTTTATGGAGAACACTGATGAAGATATTAAAGGGGAGTGGCCCTAAAATAGATCCTTGTAGGACTCCTATGTTGTTTGCTTGATAATCAGATAGGGCATTATGCCATCTGACTGATTGTTCCCTACTGTTTAGGTAGGAGGTGAACCACTTAACAGATTGAAGGGGAGCATCCTAATTTTGATAGTTGGAGTAATAGCCTTTTGTGTGATACTCTATCGAAGGCCTTAGATAAATCCAATAAAATTACTGAGGTAGGGTGACAAGCATCTATGGACTTGGTAACAGTATCAGGAAATGAGAGTAGGGCTGTGATGGTGCTATGTGCTGGACGGAATCCATGTTAAGTGGGGGCGAGAAGAGTATTAGAGAGGTATTTAAGTAGTTGTGTTTGAACACATTTTTCTAAGATCTTTGATAGTGAAGACAGAATAGAGATAGAGCAACAGACAGATCTTTAGAGTTTCCAACTTTGTGCAGTGGTGTAATAATGGATTTTTTCCACAATTGGGGAACATAGGATTCAGCGATAGAGGAATTTATAAGAATGCTAGTAGGATATGCGATTGCTTTTCTTGCTAGTTGTAGAAATTCTGGAAGAAGATTATCTGCTGAAAGTGAGCAAGGTTTGAGTTTGTTCAGGTGCTTGAAATTCAGAGAGGTGGGTATAGACTGAACGGTAAATGAATAGGCTGAGGGAGTATTAATGAATTTGTCAATTGAGTAGGGCTGGTTAATATCAACTGAGGAATTAATAGTATATAGAGTTTTTGGGTCTGTAGATGGTTCCCTGAGTAGCTTTTGAATGGTGGAAATAAAATGGGTATTAAAGTCATGGGAGATTTGTTGTGGAGCTTTGTCAGGTGCTGTAGAAGGGGTTTTGTGCGGTGCCAGGTTTTAGTAGAGTGACCACAGATCACCAGAACTTTTTTGTAAGTATACTATAAGTAGTATAAAAGGAAAAATGTTCATTGAAAAACAAACACTTTCCCAAACATGACTAGTACACTTAATTTCACTCATTCATGGTAAATAATTTTTGATGATTCAACTGGGAAATGTTTAGATTCTAAAATCCCTGAAAACTCTCCATATTTTAATACATTGCACATGTCATGTCACATTACAAAGTTCTGCATTCTTTTTTCAGTTACTTAACAAAGTCCTTCAACAAACATCTAATGCTCTCCCCTTTGTTGTTCCTTTTTGTAGACATTTGTTCAGGGTTATTATTCTCCAAAAACAATTTCATGTGGACGAAAGTTTTTTTTCATGTCTCTTGTAATGGTCTGGCTAATGGGATCATAACCCTTAGGATATACAGACACACTGACCATAATATAATCAAAAGTCAGAGTATACACAGTGAAAAGATACATCTGGAAACATTAGAACCACTAAGGAAAATGTTTACTGATAGAGAATATGGTGAAAACATGATCGACTAAATAGACAAGTATGTTAAAAAGGAAAGGCAAACAAAATATTTACCTATTTTGAGTGGAAGTTACATCAAAGAAACAACTACTGGTGAAGACATTAATTATTCTAACAGTTCTTTTTGTTTGACTAGCACTGTTCATAGGTAGGTATTAGGCTATTAGCCCTAGGGCCTATATAAGCCTAGCCAAAAAGGCACCCTGGCTTTCGCCAACCAAGAAAATGATTTTCATGTGCCCCTGCAGATATTAACAAGATCAAACAGATTCTTATCAACAACTAGAAAATTGTGTCAGTTAATTTTGACCTACTAAAAATATGGGTACAAAACCCTTTATTTATAGAAAGAATACCAATTTAAAGGTTGTTTTTTTTTTTTCAAATGGAAAAGGAAGACTTGTTGAATGATAGTGTCCACAACACTAATAAAGAATTAAGGACACTCCTCTGTTTTTTGTAAATATTGCAAACACATGTTAAACAATCTTTACCTGGTCATAAAAAAAAAAAAAAATTGACCACACATTTGTGGGGGTAATTTTAACTATAATAGTGTAGGAGTAGTCTGTGTCGTGCTTTGTTATACCTGTGATTTTTTCCCTTTTAAGTCTCTGCATATGCTGGCTCAGCATGCAGATAAGGACATATAAACCATGAAGGAAAATTCAAGAAAAATGCTATTTTCAGGAATTCATCTCAATGTGATAACTTCAAAGTATTTTCTTTTTTTATAGTTGATTGTCAAACAAACCAGCCTAAAGATTGAAATAAGCAGTGTGATGAAGATCAAAGGGTTTATTTGACAGCTACGACTAGCAGCAAAGGTTTGTTCATGGACTGAATGATACTATAAATATAAAATATGTTATAAAAGATAGATTTTGAGTGACAGGATGGCAAACAACTGTTGTCTCTTTTTTAACATGTGATCTTTTTTTATATAGAATTAATGTCTTTAGATTGTTCTCATTATTCCTAATGATGCCTGTGTTTAAAAGGATGAAAGTGTTAAAGTCTTGAGTGATCTTATGGTTTCTGTCATTTGAAGTGTTTTTGTTTTATTTACTTTATGTTTTGCTCTCCAGAAAGGAAAAAGTTTTCACAAATGATGTTTCTAAGTTTACATGCTGCATACATCTTTGAGTAAATTAGCTGGCTTAAGAAAACTTTGCCACATTATGGTAAGAGAATTTGCAGATGACTGCATGCAATAATCACCCCTTGGTTCTAATAGATTGTCCAGTGAAGGCACCACATGGTCCAATATGTGATTCAGCCTATCCAATGAATCACATATAATGGTCATGCCCTCACACTGGTCAGTGCCTGACCCATATGTGCGATTCATAGGGTGATACATTCTCTTGGGTCAGTGTACACAGCCTACATTATACCCACTATTTCTGCCATGGTACTGGTGGATCTATCTTGTGCTTCCAAGATGTCCCAGCATATATATTGGGTGGCAGCTATTGACACATCAACCTCAGGGGGAGGGCAGTAAACATACCTCCACCAAGCACGATTACCCACCATGCTGTATAGAAACCCTGTCCACACGTGCTAGAGGCAAATATTTCTGATTTGGGGACAGACAGACTTCCCTGATCTAGAGTGTCCTCATCAACCTAGCCATTCTCAGATTGTTGTTTTTAATGGGAAACTGCAGGCACAGATTCTGTATCCATACTCTGAGACGTGGACTTGGACTGATCTATTATGTCCCCATGAACCTATCCACTCTCAGACTGTTGTTTTTACTGGGAAACTGCAGGCACAGAGATGGTATCAATACTCTGAGATGTGGATGTGCAGACTGCACTCCCTGTGTCCAACATTCACTATGCACTTCTATTACTCCTTGAAGGCATTTGCCAAGATGCTAGAGAGGTGAATAAACTATGTGTTTTTATTCAACGGCCTGTGGATTTATTTTATTTCTTTCTGTTTGTGGTTATTGACAGTAGACTGCAAATGCCTGTTAAGGCTGATTAGGGCACCTAAGAGAATGCCAGTGTAAGTATACCTGCAGTTGTTAAGGATATGTCTGTTTGCATAGTAACAATTACAACCATTAATAATTTTGCTATATAGCTTTCATACAACATAACCACATATGTCAGTACTGTCATACTTTAACAGAATTAAGTACGACTGTGAAATGTCAAAAATGGGCTTCTGCATGCCATCTTCTTGAATAGGCAGACAAGTGTTTCACATATTAAGTCTGTATACACTGATATTGCTAAGGATGGCAGTGGGTTCAGCCCCCCCACCCCCAAATAGTTCTGTTGTCATAGCAGAGTATATGTGTCATCCCAGAAATGTAAAGTTGTCACTACAAGGGTTGTATATGTAATATCCATAATGGCTGCATTTTACAATATACAGAAAATGTGTCTAGCTTTTGTCTATCACCTGTGCTTGACATGTTTGTTGAGTGATCAGCATGCTTCTTATGTTTAGGTACAGCTGTATTATTGTTCAGACTGAAATAGTATCACTGGCTACAAGCACAGATGTGCTGTCCTGATATATAACTCCTGCAGTTAATATGTTCTTGTATTAGAGTGGATATGAGGATGGCTTTTGGCTTTTGGCTTAGCTCCCCCAAAATGTAATACTCATACAGGTTGATGACATACCGCTGGTAAATTCTAGCATTACTGGGTTATTTTGCTTCACAGAATGAGTCTCAACATAATTAACAATGCAATGTGATTGTTTTTGCATGTATCCCCCCAGTTGCTATCCTTTCTCTTTCATACATTTATTTTTTTCTCCATTTCTATTAATATTATATGTAGCAGCACAGCAGCCTGCACCAACCACACAGGCATGGCTTGTCAACACCACACACAGGTGGAAGCAGCAGTGACAACATCATCACCACTAGAGGCACCCAGCACATCTAGGTCCTTGCCTTCCACAGTTGCCTACACACCTCCTGCTCTACCTGCACCACTTGCATCAGGTAATCCTTTACCTGGGAATAGTACAGTGATTGCAGCCAGTGGTAGTGCAAATTAAGATGAATCTTTGTCACCCATCAGGAGTTGGTAGAGCTTGTGATATAGATAATAAACAGGAAGTTGGATGTTTGCATTGAACAAATGGTGACCAGGCTGCAGTGACTCATTGAATCACATCCCTGCCCTGTGCTTTCCCCAGCTTCTGAGATATGACCCAGTGCTGGCAGCTCCCTGGGTAATGAATGACCATCTTTGAGCACCCAATAATATCCCCAAATCTGGTGTTCCTCTTCCATTTGTATCAATGCCCACAAATATATGTTGTACAATCCTCCCCTCACCATTGTGCTCCACTGGTCTGTCTGATGTCTCTTTCACCATTGTGCTTTTCCTCCCTCATTAGGTTATTCCACACCCTGCCAGTCAAGTGTGTTTTTCCCTGCAGCCTGCTGTTCCTATTGTATCCACCTCTTACATCCCTGGCTTTCAGACCCAACTTTCCTTTTCCAACAAAAAATAAAAGGCCACCTGTCCCACAAAAAATACTCCCACTCATACCTCACATTTTCATGGATATTTCACTAATTTACACATGACTGGCTACAATCGTTCAGCCTAAAAAGGTGCAGTTGTCTGACAAATCATTCAGAATTACAATCAGTAAATAATTGCAAATAGTATTGTAGTTAGTCTGACTGAACTTAAGCCATTTTTCAGCGGTGGCCAGGGGAGAAAAACTCCACAGTCACAAGTGAAACAAATAATATATACACAGTACAAGTTTAACAGAAACAGAAGAAACGTATTCTCTACACAAGATAAGCAAGTAAAAAGCTTAAAAATACATTGTACATTCAAGAAAAAACTAGGCAAGTTTTTAAGCAAATATCAATTGTTAGGTCCAAAGGTTATGGTCAAAAAATGAACACACCACCCACATGACCACAAAAGACTTATAATCCAAAATCATCTTTGTGTAGCCAAACATTGTCAACATTTGGCAAAGAGCAATGTCACTGAGCATACATTATAACATAGAAAGGACAATTTTCATTCTGTGTTAAAAATAAAGAAAAATCCTTGATCTACACCAACGATGCTGTCATCAGTTGCACAAATGAGTTAATCATGGCTGTACATCAGCAGACACATTTAATTATTTTCCCCAGGGTAGAGCACTGATCAAGTTTAACCATTTGCAGGCTCAGTCCAGGTTACTTACATAGTAACAACAGTATGGTAAGGATAAAGATATGGCAAATTGCATAGTAAAGTGACATAGCATGACATAGATGTAAATTAATAACCATGCTCTTGAAGAAGTTTTAAAAAGAAGTAGGATCAGGAATAAACAATGCATGATGCAGGTGTTATAGATGAGGCAAATTTGCTCCAGTCAAAAACTCTACATGGTATAAACAAGTATGGAGTTTTTTTAAATGTACAATACAGTTAAATTAACACCTTTGCTTTGTTTCCATGGCTCAATGTACTCATGAAATGCTTTCCATGCACCAGTGTGTTGGGAGGGGTGTTTAATGAACATTGTATGGTGTTTTGCACTGTTCAGTACCCAATATGTGAATGTGCTAAATTTCTTGATATGTATCTTTTTGATGACCATTTACAGTCTGATAGCTTTGGTGGCTCACTTTGCTAATGCACTGTTGTGAGAAGCATAACTGTAAAAGGCATAGTTTTCATCAAATTAATCCTTTTATTTTTTGCTATCAGTCTTCAAATGTGCTACATTTCACTGATATGTATATTTTATGACTCCTTACAGTCAGCTTCAGTGGCTCTTCTTAATACCCTGCTATGAAGAATATCACTTAATAGGTATTGGTTAAAATTAATCGATGTCTGTTTTACTTCTTCAACCACCTCCATCCTGTTCAATCCTTATTTCATCACCTTATGTTGTACATTCCGCTTGCCTCCCTTTTTTATATCTCTTATTGTCTTTCTCTCCTTTAGTCTGGTAGAAAATATATAAGCACACCACACACATGTCCAAAAAGGGTTGATAAAATATCAAAACCAGATGATTTTTGTGAAATGGGCTGCAGAGAGTAATACTGATGTTCATACATAAAGAAAGTGAATTGGCACTTCTTGTCTTATGCCATTAGTGAAGAAAAAAGCATATCATGTGCTAATAACTTAACATCACTTTTGCATATGAGCTGTTCATTCATGCATTTCACCATGCAAAAATAAAACAAATGATATTTGGGAACAATCCAATTTGTTCGGGGATACCTTCAGTGTTTGAGGGTTATGAAGAAATGATAAAAGGAGGGTTAAGGTCTGGGTAAGGGGAGAGAGGGGATGTAGAAGGAGGTTAAATAGTCAGAACAGTGAGGACAGAAGGGTTAAATTAGAAGGAAAGAGGGTTGTTGACAAACTGAGGTAGGCATGAGGAGGTGCTACAGGAATTTTATGTGAGTTTAGCTTGGTAACAAATCGGATTTAGGTATGAACTTGTGACTCTCCCTCCCTCCCTTTTTTTTTTTTGAGGTCATTAAGGATTGGGTTATTTCTTTTGTGGGTTGGGTGCTTAGGCGTAGAAGAGGGGCAGGCCTGTCCCTCTTCTGTTCCCCCAATGGTGTTGTGTGTTTGATTCAAGGAGTTTTGGGGATGAAAGTGAGTGTTGAGATGCTGCTTTGATAAGTAAAAGTAAGAAAGCAGTAATGATGCTGCTTATTTGGACAGGGTGAGCAGGGATATGCTGCCCAGGTGAAATGGATGCTCATACTATGATTAATAAATTAAAAATGTTTAATAAAGTTATGTTTATGGAAGTTTAATAAAGGTCATCAAATGTCATTTGGTGTGATGTGTTTTATTGAAGGGGTCCGGGACAAGTGAAACTTAATGTGTACAGCCTGTTTGCTTCCATGACTCAGCATACTCATGGAGTGATGTGTACATTGTCAGTACACTGGGTGGAGGCTTTTAATCTCCTGATGGCTATGCATTGTTTACAAATATTCTGTTTTCAGTCATCAACACTGTTCTAAGACTCTGCTGAAATGCATTTTTCAACAAGTTTTGCTCTGAGTGTTTTGGTGGCATAGCTTGTTAATATGCTACTGTACTGACTATCACACCTCTCAACCCATTGGCTCAAGAAATCTGGACAAAGCCCAAAATACTGGGAAGACAAAAGCCCAAAAATAGAGACAGATTTTAAATATTGCTCTTATAGTTGTTAGACCAATAGGATTTGTGTTAGCATGCATTTTCTCAAGAATATGAAGTCTAAAACTCAAACACCTGGCATTATTTAGTAACTTCAATCCTCATTAATTTTCCAGATGAATACAAATTGTTTGAGGAACAGGCCAAAAATATGAGGCAAAAATCTGGACATTCTGCTGCAATCTGGACAGTTGAGAAGTGTGGTGACTATCAATGATGAAGGCTGGACTTTAAATCTAGACTGGTATATTTTTTCTTTTCTTTTCTTGCTGTTATGGGCTCCATTCAAGTGCAATATATTTTTTCAGAACATTTCCATAGGAATGCTTGCAAATTATTTTGTGTCATGGCTGTTCAAAGCACTAGTTTAGGGAATATGAGTAAAAATGCATGGGTTCAAACACATGAAGGTGTAGTTCTCTTTTCTTGTTATCATAAGTTTTCTTTTCTTGAAATTATGTCAGGAAGTTGACACATTCTAATCAAATTCATTTATGGATTCAGCTATAATTGTTGAGCTATGATGAACTAAGATGTTAAGAGATATGCCCCTACCCCACCTTTATTCTGTTCTTTCATTGTTTGCTCATTTGTCTACCCTGTGTTTACTTCTCCTTTTAATCTATGTCCTATCCTACCATTTTCAAACTATAATATGTTCAAAAATAGATAGACACTATGAGATACACATGCTCACGAAGGGTTTCTTACAAAAAATGACAGTTGATAGAGAATGATGTCAATGGTCATATATAACTATAGAGAAATGGCACTTCACATCCTATGGCAAAACTAAAGAAATTTTTTGGCATGTACTAATCAGTCAAAAAAATGAGCTAAGTATCAGTGACTATACTAATCTATAATAACATACAGTTAATACCTTTATTTGCACTCCTGATAGCTTGATGCATTTTTGACATTACTTTCATTGTGTCCATGTACAGGCTGGGATTTCAAATCCCCTGGGGTTGTATTTTTGTACAATGTGTACTGATGCTACATTTCCAAGATATGTGTGTGTTGTGAGTACTTTTTAACTTTGACTGCTTCAGTGGCTCCCCTTGGTAATGCACTGCTATGGAGAATTTCAGAATGAAAGTGATGGATTCAGTTCTTTTGAGGCATGTCTTTCCTTTCTTACCATCAGTCTGCTCATGTGCTACATTTCCATGATATGTGTGTTTTATAACTGCTTTGACTCCCCTTGCTAGGAAACTGTGGATATTCTGGCATGTGGACTGAACTGATGTGTTACTCTTCTGACAATATCATATTTTCCTTTTGTGGTGAGAGCAACACTATCGTAAAGGTCCACTGCTCACAGAACTGATGCAGATCAGTACATTTTCTTACCGTATTTTATTGTAGTTCTTCTCTTTAGATTTCACATTAGTTTGCTCTCATGTATTGCCATGCCACCTTCTCTAGTCTGTGTTTCTGCAATACTTTGTTGGCTGACTCCCTTTGTACTTCTTTCTATCCGTCTTTCTCCCTGTCTGTCTCTCTCTGTCTGGAATCTGTTGATATAATATAACCTTTATTCTACCTTCAGCCATCCATGCTATTTTCCTTTTTATTTCATTTATATATATATATATATATATATATATATATATATATATATATATATATATATATTGCTGTACTTAACATCACCATTGTCAACACATGCGTGCAAACTTGCCTTGACTATCAGAGGTGTTTGTACACCTTCAGTGCTTAGCTCTGCTGCGTGTACTTAACTCTGCCTGTAAAGTGATCTAACATGATGTAGTGTGGGGACTGTGATGCAACCATGATGAAGTGCTGCTCGGTATGCACACTGGCCTGGATGCATGTATGTATAATTAGCATTGCTGATAATCGATCACTCGATGTAAATAGGGCTGGCTTGTCTGCAGTGACAGAGGTGGCATTTCTGAAATAGTGAGTATATGACAGAAAGATCTTTTTGTCTTCCTTGATATTTTATAAGTTATCATGACTTTCTATGGGAATTTTCCATTGTAACTAATACATATCAGATATAATTACATTACACTAAGGCATACTTCTCAACTGTACAGGTTTTCACAGAATGAACAGATTTCTGTCTCATATTTTTGGTTAAGTTTTCATAAAATTGTGGTTTTCTAGCAAATGAGTGACAAATCTTTAAAGATTATATCAGAAAATCCATTCTAATACAAAACCTGTTATTCTATCAACTTTCTAAGTTTGTAAGCATAATATTAAAAAGTCCCTATTTTGGGGCTTTTGTCCCACTTTCATTTATGGCTTTGTCCAGATTTCTTGCTCTGAGAGGTTGAGAGGTATGCACTAAGGCACTAAATAAGGTTGTTCATTTTTCCAGCTCGGTTTGACTTTAGACTTTTGGTCATTAGTCAGCCAGATCAGAAATGATGCAAACATACTTATCTTGTTTGCAGAAATTCTGATGAAAATTAGTTTCATTTGTTGATCTACTTTTATTATTGAATACTACAGACACATATGTGCAGTATCGATTGAACATTCTTCATGCAGTAAAATAGCATCTGAAATATTAGAATGGATTCCCCTAAGTCATTAGTCTGGTTATATGACTTCCAGACTATTAATATACAAAAGTTGTCTTCAGTATTATATCAGATTATTTAAAAAATATTGTTTAAGAATACAGATTACTAATTTCCTAGAAAACATTACTGGGGATTCATGAAAGAGTGCTTTAATATGTGATGCTTATTTCAAAAGATTTCTGTATCTAGGTAAGCCTTTAAATTCATTGACTATGAACCATCTTGGATTTCACCTCTCAACAGTACAGTAGCATGGGCAGCAATTTTGCTGGGAAATCTGCATGCTAATGTGACATTGCTGGGGAGTGAAATGCTACTTAGCCATGTGCTTTCCTCAGAAAATGTTTGCCAATACAGATTTGCTTGGCCAAGCAATTTACATAATCAGTCAGCCAAGCTAAATTTTATTCTAGGAGGAAAAATGAGTGCAATCTTGCAAAAATATTAATGCCACAAAAAGATGGCACTTACCCATTCACTCTTATGGGAGTAGCTGCAGTGTGAGTAAGTGCAAGAGAGTCATAAGGGTGAGGGTTGTCAGTGTGTGCACCTGTGTGATTTGTGTGTGTGTGTGTGTGTGTGTGTGTGTGTGTGTGTGTGTGTGTGTGTGTGTGTGTGTGTATGTGAGTGCGTGTGTGTGTGTGTGTGTGTGTGTGTGTGTGTGTGTGTGTGTGTATGTGAGTGCGTGTGTGTGTGTGTGTGTGTGTGTGTGTGTGTGTGTGTGTGTGTGTGTGTGTGTGTGTGTGTGTGTGTGTGTGTGTGTGTGTGTGTGTGTGTGTGTGTGTGTGTGTGTGTGTGTCTGTGTGTCTGTGCAGCTAAATGAATGTCTCTGTGTGAGCATGCACCTAAATGTGTGTGTGTGTGTGTGTGTGTGTGTGTGTGTGTGTGTGTGTGTGTGTGTGTGTATGTGCATGTCAGGGATTGTCTTTGCTAGTGGTGTCAGGGAGAACCCTAATGCAGTAAAATCTAACAGCACAGTGCTCAATTCAGGGAGGTGGTTCTGGGCTGGAAATGACACAGTTCTCATTGTGGCTTTACCATGTCTGTGAAACAAAGATTCTCTCTGTTGTGCTAAATAACCAACCTGTCCTAGGCAATTAGCACAGAAAAAGATGATTTCTTTGAATCCAAGAATATGATGATAAAATATAATAGCATTATATCTGTCATATTTCCCTCATGCATAGATGGTATAATCTATTTTTATTACTACAGTCCTGTAGTAATCAGTGCTTGCACAGCACCTTGTGCAAATAATGTTATGAATGCCCTGGTTACTCTTAAGGTGAATAACTTTGAACTCTGCAGATTTTCACAAAATGTCCAGATTTTTGCCTCATAAGTTTTGTTTGTACTGTTAAAACTTGTGGTTTTCTGGCAAATCACTGAGGATTGAAGTAAAAATAATGACACACATTCAAGTTTCAGATTTCATACCCTTCAGGAAATGCATGAGAACACAAATCCTCTTATTCTACGAACTTTCTAAGCTTATAAAAGCAGTATTTAAAATCTGGCTCTATTTTTGCCCTTTGTCCCCCTCTTATTTTAGGCTTTGTCCAGATTTCTTGTGCTAAGAAGTTGCCCAGCATAGACGCCATATCACTTCCACAAGGCATCTCTACACATAATCTTTTATACAAAAAATATGCATATAACCCCAATGTTTAACACAAAAAAACTTCCCCTTCTTTTCTTTATATACACATTATCTGTATATTTAAAGGGTCAGCTTAAATCTCTGTTAAAATATGTTAGAGCACATATTAAAGAAATTATGAATTTTTTGAATTTAATGGATAAATGTTCAGGTGTCCAATCATTCATATCTTTGTACTATGGACATAGGTCCCGTTATACTAGTATCCCACATGAAGACGAAATAAAGGCAGTAAAATATTGGTCGTCTTACTGTGGTATGTACTCTGAACAGTGTAATGATATTCTATTTATGATTGTTGGGATTGATTTTGCAACATAATGTGTTTAGGTATAATAACATCTTTTACCTACAAATTAAACATGCAGAAATGGTTACCACCTTTGCACCAATTTATGCAGACTTGTTTATGTGCTTTTTGGTGTATAATGATGAAAATGTATTTAGGCCATATTTAGAAATGTGGAGAGAATTCTTGGATGATTGTTGGTGTATTTGGGTGGGCCCAGTTGAACATCTTAAGGAGTTTGTTGCTTATTTGAACTGAAATCCCTTTGGCCTAGTGTTTGTGAGTAAATTTGATCTATTTGCCATTGACTTTTTGGATGTTAATATCACTAAGTTAACTGATGGTACTTTGGCTACCAGTTTATAGAGGAAACCGTTCACTAAAAATTTGTTGCTTGAAGCCAACAGCTGTCATCCGGAACATGTGTTGAAAAATATTCCTAAATCTCAATTCATGAGATTGAGATGTACTTGTAGTTCTACTGATAATTTCAAGATGGAATCAGTTGATATGGAAAACAGATTTATTAACAGGGGCTATAATAAAAATGACAGGCATATTTTTGGCTACAAATGCTTTGAGAGAAGAATTGTTTAAGTCTGATGAATTGAGAAATAGAAATGCTGAATAGGCAAAAATGAGGTTTACAACCACATTTGGTACAAGCACCTTTAAGATTTGTGAGTTTATTAACAAACAATGACATCTTTTGAAAACTGGTGTATTTTTTGATAAGAATTTGGATGATATGTGTCATTTTAGTTATCAAAGGGTTAAGAATATTGGTGAACATATTTCACGGTACAAGAAAAGTAAAAGTAAAAGTAAAAGGCAAGATGTTAGTAATAATTTGGTTTTTGGGAGTACATTTTGCAGCAACTCTGTGTAATAGAAAGTTATGTCTAAGACAAAGTTATTTATATCTGTTAATAACTCAAAAGTGTTTTCCATTAGACAGTTAATTACATGTAACTCAGAGTGGATTGTCTATATGGCTGTATGCCAGTGTGGGGCATTCCACATTGGTCAAATGTCTAGACTATGGAAACAAAGGATTGCTGTCCGCTTAAGTGATATTAGATGTAAATGGGATAGGAGTGCCTTGTATAAACATCATATTGAACATAATTCTGCACATTTTGTATTTGTAGGTATTGATGCTGTTAAGAGTGAAGGTTTGTCTGTTCTATCAAAACATGCACTTTTGGATAATAAGGAAAAATAATAATTAACTTGGGAGCTATAAATAAACCAGAACTTAATGAACATCTGTAAAGCTAATATGATAATGTATCCACAATGATTCTTGAATAAACTAGGACTCTTAGCAAAATTTAATTATATATATATATATATATATATATATATATATATATATATATATATATGAAAAGAAGGGGGAGTTTTTTGTGTTAAACATTGGGGTTATATGTACATCTTTTTGAATGTCTTGTGGAAGTGGTGCTATCACTTTAAATTAAATGGCATTTAACCTGCGGATAGAATGTGCCTGCTAGTAGCACTGATGATGCTAATTGGCAAAATGGTCTGCTGTTTTAATGCGTCTTTCTGCATAAGGAAACTACCTGTCAGTTATACCTTTGTTCAAGCATTAAAGTACAATTGGTAGTCACAAAACCAATGCATTACACAATGAAGTTTACATTACGTATTCATCCAGCATAATTTTAAACAAATGAATACTGAATAGCATAGTAACTTATCCAATGACATCTCTTTAATCTCACAGTGGTGAGTAAACTTGTTGGCTAGAAGTACAAAATGACAGATTTTGTTTTCTAGTGCCTATACTTTTTCTGTGTTGGTGCTAGAGTGAGTTGTTAATAAAAATAGGGGCATATTCTAATTTGTGATGGAGGATGTTTTGAGCTACAAACTCTCTCACAATTGCAGATAATATGGGGGTGGAGTTTTTTAGCAAGTTTTCTGTTTATGATATATTTCTGCATGTGTTGCCTGTATACCTTACGAATGTTAAAGAGGAGTCAAACAGGATTCCTAAATATTTTTTGCTGTGTAACATTAGGTATTGGATTACTTCAGTTATCCCTTACTATTATCAGGGGAGACTGGACATTTTTTAAGAAGAAACATACAGCCTAATGCTAGATTTGTTGGGAATAATTATTTAATCTATTGCTAGTTAGACAGTACAGAGATTACTGAAATTGATGTGTTATGTATGTGGAAATGCAGAAAGGGTTTTATTTGCTGATGAAATAGTAGATCATCTGCATGCATTCTCATAACAAAAAGATGGATTGCTGAGACTGCAGTGCAGCATAAGGAAGGGGGGCTGCACACCTGACTGTATTGTTCTTCGGATGAGACATTAAACCAAGGTCACATCTACTTGAGTCGGTGTTAACTCACTTGGACAAAAAAGATCCCTTGGCACCTATTGCAAAGATCAGGGAAAGTTCCCTAATATCCTGGCTAAACTTCCCATAATAGTGTAAATACCACCTTGAGTCTGCCCTGAAAAGAGGCGACTGGCCAGGTGGGACTAACTAGTTAAGAAGAAAGAAAGAAAGAAAGAAAGAAAGAAAGAAAGAAAGAAAGAAAGAAAGAAAGAATAAAATATAAACTAAATAACACATAATCATGCTGAGCTAGAGTTGGACATTAAGTCATTTATCAGTAATAGGAAAAGTGAGGGGTCAAGAACTGATCCCCGCAGTATTCCAGTATTGACTGTATTTGTATCAGATCAGATATTGCAGTTGTATACTTGGAAAAGTTCTGTTTTCCATATAACTTTTAAAGCAAGACCTATTATTTAGTCTGAAATTGCATGTGCATAGTGCATTCAGCAAAACGGTATGATTTACAGTTTCAAATGCTCTTGACAAGTCTACAAAGATACTGGCAAATTATGCACCTTACAGAAAGGTAACACTGCAATTAAGAGTGTAAGGGAATTCCCCATAAGAATAAGTAATAGGGTTGTCAACGAAGAAAGGGGAAGGGTGAGATGATTGCAGAAAGACAAGTAAGAGGTAAGTGAGTGAAAGCTCAGTAAAGGAAAGATAATGAAGACAAATGAGGAGGCAGTGGGAGAAACTTGGATATAAGGAGAGAAGGGGCTATATGAGGGGAAGTTAATTGACTGAGGGAGTACTGGAGTGGATAAAGAAATGAGAGTACAGCGATCTTCTGATAAGAGAAGACTCTGGAAAGTGACCTTAAGAGAACAAACTATGTTTGGGAAACACGAAGTGGTTAGGGAACAGAACTGCAAAGAACTCTGGATAGGTACGTATGGAAACTTTGCATATTCCACAAACTGATTTCTATACACAACACCAAGCATGACAGCAGAAGAATTGAGTCATATGATAATAATAGCAACAACCACTGTCCAAGTTTGTATTTTATGGCAGATTAAAAAAATATATTTTTTTGGAAAACTAACTTAGGCTAAGGATTATTTCATTCGAATTGTTGCTCAAATATACTCTACTTATAGTTGGCATGACTGTTAGAAGACTGGCATATATTCATTATGGATCAAATAGTGGCACAAAGTTACCTATGAGGGGAGAACCATGTGAGCAATCTATAAAGAACATGACAATCTTTTATGTCATAGAGACATTTCCACAGTAGTGAGATGAGGTAACTTTAATTTACTGGCATTTAATTCAGCTCATCTTTTTTATAGACTGGTTGTGTATTTGAGGAGGTAATGCAGCAAGGAAGCATCCAGTTCTCATAATAGCCTTTTAAAATTTACTAGTGAAAGTTTTTTGGAGGGTGGCCTTTGAAAAGAGTCATAAGAGAATCCAAGTAAATGAAATGCTGTAACAGTTGTCATTGTGGTTTAGTCTCTCACAAAGGACATAACTATGAATTGAAAACCAAGTGCATGATTAATTCTGGAAATTATATTTTTATTTCTTGAAATCACATTTGTCTGATCTGAGTTCATTATTTTGGATGGCTGTTAGAATGTTTGCCACATTCTGTATCTCTGTATAGTATTATCAACTAATTTTTGAGACCATTATTAAATGCTGTCTGTGTGGATAAATAATGAGATCTAAACAGTGTACATTTGATCTTTTGGAAACTGAATCTTATTCCAGAATACAATAATCAGCTATGGACAAGTCAAAACTAAATCTCAGCTCAAACTGTAAAGCACACATGGATGAAACAACAGAAAGTAGTGATGGATCATGTACATGTTGAATCAACATGGTGACAGCACAATGTTTCTCTTACTATTTAAAAATGAAGAAGAGTAGCAACCAGGTACCAGGCTTTATGGTAAACCAAGAGGTGCTGCTTGTATTCACTAGCTTATAATGTTCCTTCTTGTTAGCATCCAAGCCTAAGATTCTCATATGGGGATTGTCTCGTGGTAAAGACTTGACGTAGTTGATGGTATTATAGGCCCTTGAACAATTTCAAGGGCAAAATACTGATAGTGTTGGCTTAGATTATCTCACTATGATTTAGTTTGGTAACTTTTAATAGCACTGAGTAATCTCCATGCCATGTGAAGAAACTATGCTGACAGAGATTGGGAAAATTGTAGATGTTTGTATAGTGTAGGATGCATTGTTAGAGAACAGATAGGCTGTGGTAACAAGGCAGAAATTAATCATCTCCATGGGTGGACCACCTTTGTTCAAACCATTCAATAGGCAAACTTTTCAAACTAAGGTACACTATTCTTTTTTTTTTCAAAACAAGTTTATTGTTTTAACATATAAGAGAAATATCATAACAATTTTATACAAGTAATTAAAAATAGGTATTATTATAATATTCAACAAAACAACTAAAGTATTTACAAAGACATCCACTACAATCAGATCAATTAATTAAACTAAAATATCATGCTATTGAAATTAAAATTTTTTTAACAAATTTTGTAAATTATCCCATACAATAAAATAAGATGTTTTTCTGTTTGTTCTAGTCCTAATTGTGTTTATTTCCATATGGCACACTATATTCATAACATTTTTAAATTCATTGAACGAAGGAGGTGTATCTGAAATCCAATTTCTAGTTATTATTTTCCTAGCCACTGCTAGAATAGACCATAACAAGGGAAGCTTAACCTTTTTAACACTTTGAGGTACAGGTGTGTTGAATAATATAAGAGATTTAGAAATAATGAAATTATCTGTAAAAAGAGCCTGCAAAAATTCATTAATTGACTTCCAGTATTCTTTCAATTTTATACAGTCATAAAACATATAAGCCCAGTCAGCATTAATTTCTACATTACATCTCTTACATAGATTATCTTTATTATTTATTTTATTCATCATCAAAGGTGTATACAAAAGATCTATGTAAAAATGTCCATGTATAAAGTCTCCAGACAATGGAAGACGTAGTTCTATCAGCAGATTCCAATATATATTGTTTATCTTGTTGATTTGGTGGGTCCCCATTAATAGAAGTGAAATAATTCCAGTATGAATCTACACTGTAAAAAGTTTCTTGTCTGATAACTTTATGTATGTATGAAAGTTTACCTTTATCAGAAACTTTATGTTGTAAATTTAATATCAAGTAATCAATCAGTGTTGGAATAGATTATTTAACAGTTATAGACATTAAATCTATTTTATTAATGAGATGTTGTCTAAAGGTCTGAACCTCTATCCAGCAAGTTTCTCTTAGATCAAATTCTTGTTTTAAGAAATCTAGATTTTTAACTTTATTATCAGATATCAACTGATACCAGTACTTTAGATCATTATCTGTAGCTAAATGAAAGGTACACTATTCTTGATGATGCAGAGATTTATAGGAAAGGTTATGTGAAGTCAAAAATAGTTGGCAACCAACTCAAAAAATTGAAGGAAATTGTATCAGATGTAAAGCAAGCAGATGTGGGAATTAGTTAATAACCTTGAAATAGACAGAAGGAAAGAATGATTAAGTTAATTTCTTAGGATATTTGCATGCAGCACCCATTCTACATTTTACATGCTGTTACTGCAGATTCAGGTTAAGAACTCAGCAATTTAGATTCTTCATACTGATGTAGCAGACAAAATAGGTGGACCTATTTGGTTGGAAATTGATATAAAATTCTCTGAATATTTTACAAGAACGATTTGAGCTTTTTAATCTCTTCTTTTTCTGACTTGTGAAGTATATATTTGATGCTGAATATGACATTTTAATGTAATTCATGATCTCTTTTTGGTGAAGGCACTAGCAGTTTTGTTATAATTTATTTATTTATGTATTTATTTATTTATTTTGATACTGTTACCAGATCTCATCTCTTTATAATATATTTATTTCTGTTCTTCATGTGTGACCTAGCACCACGATTATTTCTGTTAAAAGAAGGCCATTTCAGAATCTATGTTCAGGAAAGTAGACTTTAGAAAATGTACTGACAAATCAAGTGAGTAGGACACTAGGGAGCATCAAATGAAGAAGAACTGTAATTTGTTCAAAGTGTTAGCCTAAATTCTTCTGAGATTCTTAATGAAGGAAATAATAGGTGTCAGCAGCTCCACACTCTGGTACTAGAAAATGTAGGTTGGCATATCGCTGTTGATAGCATCAGCCAATGTGTCTACTGCAGCTATGCTATCAGGATTGTAAACAAGGATCCTTATAAAAAGAGACTAGCTTGAGTATTGCTGGAGACATAATTTGCAGTAAGCCAAGCAGTGACAAAGGTAGATGAAAGCATATATCTATCAGTGGCCTAAGGACATTATTAATATTCATGGTGAGCCAATGGAGAAAGCCTTCCAGTATACGTATAAGAGAATCAGATGAAATGTACAGACAAGCAATAATCAGCTTCCTGCCTTATGTATTGATATCAAAATGGTAATGGGCTCCATAGATACACAGTATAGTATGTCCGCAGTATCCTTCTCTGTGGCATAGATTGACAAAGCTCTAACTATACTCCATACAACCTGAATTGGATTGCTGACAGACTCGCTTATAGCTGGCAGGGAAGGGAAGGAGTGCACAGCTGTTACCTGCTCACTCATTCTGTGGTGAGGTGTGCTGTGGTTTTGTTCTGTCATTAACCACTGATAAAAAATAGGCTTACCTGGCACCCAAGAAATATAGGCTCAGAATATGTTCTCCAAGAGCAGTTGAATATAGGTTCATAGGTTCATAGGTTCATACTAGGCTATCTGCCCGAGGGCATTTACAAGCCTAGCCCATCATTTTGTGGCTTACGCCACCCCTTTAGTATGGGGAACTATACCCATTATTTTGCTGTGCCTCTGTCGAGCAGTGACACTGAGGTTATCCCTGGGGTATATCTGTGATCTCCCATCCATTGGTCAAGATTTCTCTTGAACAAGGCCAGCGAGGTGCTCTGCCTCACATGTACCGGGATTTTGTTCCACAGCATAGGGAGTCTTTGGGTGATGAATCTATCCCTCCAGCACGTCCTATTAATGGCCGTGTCAAGGTTTAAGTCTCCCGCCCTTGTGGCTCTGATGGATCTAGATTTTTTGAGGTGAAGCATATTCATCAAATCTGGGGTTGACATGGCCTTGTATGTTAGGCAAAGGTCACCTCTGAGCAAGCGTGCGACTGAATAGAGCTGGAGTTCTTTCAGTCGGGCAGCATAGGACAGATTTTTGAGACCCTTTATCCTTTTGGTGAGGAACTTTTGTGGCCTCTCCAGCTGCTGCAAGTGTCGGGTCAGATACATTCCGAATGGGGCATTGTACTCAATCATTGGTCTGATGAGTGATGAGTAAAGGGAGACTATGACCTCCCTTGATCTAGATGAGAATCCCTTCATGATAAGGTGGGCAATGTAGAAGGTCTTCCTAACTACTTTAGCTACATGGGTGTCGAATGACAGACTACTATCAACCTGGGTCCCCAGGTCCCTGATAACTTCTTCTGTGCTCAGTGGATTGCCACCTATTTGGTAGCTAGGGGTAACCTTGTTTTTCCCGAAGGGTATGACTATGCATTTTTGGCATTTAACTTTAGGCCGTGGCTCTGGCACCAGTTATCCGTTTCTGTGAGACCCTTCTGAAGGATATCTGTATCAGATGTGTTTTCTACTATGGCGCCCAGTTTGCAGTCATCTGCAAACTTTGTCAGCCATAACCCTCCTGTGTTTGCTTGTACTTGGAAAAGTAGATGCCAAACAAGAGTGGGCCCAGGACTGAGCCCTGTGGGACACCACTTGTGACAGGCTTTGAGTCTGACATGGCGCCAGCAACTCTGACCCTGTGGGTTCTGTCACTCAGCCAGTTTGCAACCCATCTTGTGATGTATGGGTTGACATTTAAGCTGATGAGTTTTTCAATGATACCCGAGTGGGGTATTGTATCGAAGGCCTTAGCAAGATCGAGGTAGGCTGTATGGACTGCCTTTCCCTCATCAATGGCTTTGGTGACTGTTTCGAAAAAGTCAACCAAGTTTAAAAGGCATGATCTGCCTTTGACAAAGCCAAACTGGGTTGGATCCAAAGTCTGCAAATTCCCTATGTCTTTATTTATGAGGTCCATTATGATCCTCTCCATGGCTTTGCAGATAAGGCTTGTCAAGCTAATGGGCCGGTAATTTCCAGGGTCGGTGGAGGCACCGCCTTTGTGAAGTGGTACCACAGTTGCAGTGCGCCACCCCCTGAGTACGTATCCAGAGGTAAGACTTTGATTAAACAGCTGTCCTAGCTGTGGGTTTAATTCCTCATTGAGTTCATGGAGCACACAGCCGGGGACACCATCAGGTCCCATGGATGCTGTGTTTTTGCTTTGGAGAGAGCAGTTCTCACTTGGGCGCTGGAGATGTTTGGGGGCTGCAATCGTTTGGTATAGATATCTCTCCTTTTGGGGAGGGGAGAAGTTTGCACTGAACCTGTCAGCCAGTATGTTGGCAATGTCTGTAGGATCAGTAATCTTCACATCATTTTGAACTAGCTCTGAGCATATCTGGGAGTTTCCTCCCAGGTTTCTAACATAGCTAAAGAAGGCCTTATGATTGTCTTTTGAGTCTTTAGCTATTTTTCTCTCGAAATTTGCTTTGGATGATTTTATGAGAGCTCTTAGTTTTTACTTATAGTGATCAAGGGCGTCTTACCTTTTAAGGATTTTGCTCTATCTTGTAGTAGCTTCCTCCTTTTGTTGTAGAGTTTGTTTATGGCTGGGGTCCACCAGACTGGACGCTTGCCTTTGGTACAAAGAGTCTTTGTTTTGCTTGGGATTGCCTTATCCATGCAGTCCTGCAGGTGCTGGTAGAAGGCATTTGTAAATGATTCAGCGGCTTGAGTACTGTTTTCCGGCTCGGGGCCTTAAAGGAGACCACACTAGTCTTTAGAAGTGTGAAGTCGGCTTTTGAGACGTTCTTTACTGTGGTCTTTTTTATTTCAGGTGGAGGTGGGATGAGGACCTCCAGCGAGATTAGTTTGTGGTCTGATCTCACCAGTGAGGGGTACACCTCGGTGTTGAACATTGTGCTCCCATGTTCATGATGATGAGATCAAGTATGTTATCTCCTCTTGTGGGGATGGTGACTAGTTGTTCCATGGCATTTGAGTTTATGAATTCCAGGAACTTTTGGGCTAGGGTGTTTGGGCTTGAGTAGTGTTCCCAGTCTATATTAGGGTAATTGAAGTCACCTAGTATGATGGTCTTTGGTGATACATTTATCCCTCTAGTGTTTTCAGGAAGGCCATGTGAGGTTCCTGAGTTTGTGAGGGTGGCCTGTAACATGCTACAATTTGCAGAGCAGTCTTGCCTATGGTTAATTGCACCTGGATGGTCTCTGATGCATCGTGCGTTGCCACCAGTCTTGAGGTGTGGGTGTCCTTGATGAATATGGATACCTCCCCTCCTTTCTTGGTATTGTCCGGATTTTGGGGCGGAACGCATGATATGAGGTAAAACCTGATAGCGCTGGGGTGCTCTCAGGAGCCTTGAACCAGGTTTCTGTCACAGCACAGACATCGATGTTCTCCATACTGAGAAGGGGCTCGAGTCGTGCATTTTGAGATTTAGACTTCTGGCATTGAGCAGCATTACCCTTAGTTTTTTCCTTTTTGTGTTCTAGGGTGGTAGGTTTAGAATTTGAGCCTTGCCTAAAAAGGCACTATGGGGTGGCAAGAGCCTTTGCCAATATCCGGAATCCCAGGGTGACAGGTGCAAGCCGTCCCTTGCGAGCAGCGTGGCTTGTCCAGCATGTCATCCCAGGCAGACAGACACTGGATCCCCTTTGAATGACACCAGTGTTTAAGCCAATTGTTAAAGCTGATCATCTTATCTCTGTATTGTGGCATCATTCTTGGTGAAGGTAGGATACTGCTCAAGGTCAGGGTCATACCTGCCTGGGCAACATAATCAGAGAGCTCCTCAATGTCTCTTTTCATGTAGTCCAAGGAGGTACATCTCAGGTCGTTTACACCAGCGTGGACAATGACTGAGTCATATTTGTACCTGCTGTTGAGAGACCTGAGTGCTTGCGTTATGTGGCGGATTCTAGCGCCCGACAGGCAGCTTACTGTGACCTTCTCCTTACTCAGTCTGGTGAGCGGGACGTCAGTGTGTCTGACTATGGAGTCACCAATGACTAGTGTGTCTGGCATTGTGTTTGGCCTTAAGGGCTGTGACTGTTTGACACTCTGACTGTGAGGTCTATGTGTTGCAGGTGTTGTGTTCTGAGGTGGTGGTTGTTTGGGTGTCTGCTTTGGTGGCCTCTGCTGTTTTGGTAGATTTTTGATCAGAGCCTCCGAGTATGTCTTTGTGTGTTTATGTTAATGATTTGAGGTTGTAATGGTACTATGTGAGACTGGGTCTATAGTGTGTGTGGTAACCTTCTCCTCCTGACTGGTCTTGCCAGTCCTATGTTGAGAGAGCTCAGCCTCCAGTTTGGCCGTATAGTTGCATCTCTCGCATGTATTTGTGTTTTGTGGGAGGAGGAGAGGGTTGTCTGTGTACATGAGGCAATTGTAACATTGCCTCAATATTCCCAGGTTAACCAGCTGAGCAGGAGAGGACACTAGCAACTGATCCCTCGACATGCTAGAAGGAATAGACAAAAAAAACTTTAAAAAAGATTCCGGGGGACGTGGGTGACCGAGAAATGGGGGGGTTGCCTTTTTGGGGTACTATCTATGACAAGAGTGCCGTATCAAGGTAATAAGTACTGTAGGAGCAAGTGCTACGTTTAACAGATAGAGAATAGTCTACTTGGAGTCAAGTAGAGATGATCTTTTTAATTATAGGATAAGCTGATTAGATCAGTAGTATAGTTCGAGGAAGATAGATTTAAGGAAAAATTTGAAGAGTGGACTTTAGGTAGCCCGAATAGTTTAAACCTGCTTAACTGCTGCTGCCCTAGTGTGCAACGGTAGCAACTCCGTGCTAAATCGGGCTAAATCGCGCTAATGCACGCTAAAGCGTGCTTTATAGCAGGGGGCTGGAAAAGACAAGAAATGACCCAAAATGGCCAATAAACTACAAGTTACTGCCTTAAACCACTCCTCTGAGGACAAATGAAGGAGTTATGGAAATGACCCCTAGTGGCCAATAAAACTACAGTTTCAAGTCAGTAACCACCTCTCCGGGGGGCAGGGAAGCTGCTCAATGTTAGTCACTGCCACTGATGAACACAGAGACCCTCCTTCAGCCCAAGCAAAAATGGCCTCACAGAAACTTTCAAACAGTTCAGGAACAGCAAGCCTGTAACCGAACTTTTTTAACTCTCAGAAAAGTGGGAAAAAAGCAAGATTTTTTTTTTGTTTGTTTTTTACAGAGATAGCAGAGGTTCACAAGTAATATCAAGTTATAACAGTGCAGTAAATGACCCCACACAAGAGTGCTAGTTCAAGGACAGAAAATATGCAAGTTTTAAGAAAAAAACGATTTAAAATTAAGTGCAAACAGGAAATTCAGCAAACAGCTTTTGGTTGTGCTCTGAATACAGCTACTAATACAGAAATCAAGTTTAACAAGCCAGAAAATGCTCAAGCTAGGCAGCTATGCAGAAAAACTTAGCAAATAAACAGAGAAAAAAATACTTAAAATCTCAAAAGTGGCTCCCTTCTTCTCTCAGCGTTTTTCCTCTTGGAGGGTGCTTCACCAACAGCCAACAAGCCTGAAAAGACGCTCAAACCACGAGGCAACTAGGTTTTAAGAGAGGAAGATGAAGGAGTTATGGAAATGACCCCTAGTGGCCAATAAAACTACAGTTTCAAGTCAGTAACCACCTCTCCGGGGGGCAGGGAAGCTCCTCAATGTTAGTCACTGCCACTGATGAACACAGAGACCCTCCTTCAGCCCAAGCCAAAATGGCCTCACAGAAACTTTCAAACAGTTCAGGAACAGCAAGCCTGTAACCGAACTTTTTTAACTCTCAGAAAAGTGGGAAAAAAGCAAGATTTTTTTTTTGTTTTTGTTTTTACAGAGATAGCAGAGGTTCACAAGTAATATCAAGTTATAACAGTGCAGTAAATGACCCCACACAAGAGTGCTAGGTCAAGGACAGAAAATATGCAAGTTTTAAGAAAAAAACGATTTAAAATTAAGTGCAAACAGGAAATTCAGCAAACAGCTTTTGGTTGTGCTCTGAATACAGCTACTAATACAGAAATCAAGTTTAACAAGCCAGAAAATGCTCAAGCTAGGCAGCTATGCAGAAAAACTTAGCAAATAAACAGAGAAAAAATACTTAAAATCTCAAAAGTGGCTCCCTTCTTCTCTCAGCGTTTTTCCTCTTGGAGGGTGCTTCACCAACAGCCAACAAGCCTGAAAAGATGCTCAAACCACGAGGCAACTAGGTTTTAAGAGAGGAAGATGAAGGAGTTATGGAAATGACCCCTAGTGGCCAATAAAACTACAGTTTCAAGTCAGTAACCACCTCTCCAGGGGGCAGGGAAGCTGCTCAATGTTAGTCACTGCCACTGATGAACACAGAGACCCTCCTTCAGCCCAAGCAAAAATGGCCTCACAGAAACTTTCAAACAGTTCAGGAACAGCAAGCCTGTAACCGAACTTTTTTAACTCTCAGAAAAGTGGGAAAAAAGCAAGATTTTTTTTGTTTTTGTTTTTTACAGAGATAGCAGAGGTTCACAAGTAATATCAAGTTATAACAGTGCAGTAAATGACCCCACACAAGAGTGCTAGGTCAAGGACAGAAAATATGCAAGTTTTAAGAAAAAAACGATTTAAAATTAAGGCCAGCCTTAGCTGAGGGAAGAGGGAATAGATGACTTTAGATAAAAAGCAATTTAGTATCAATGTGAGACATGAAGACAATCTTTTCTCAAGGAAAATCAACATGGAAAGTGTGGTACAGAAGAATAAAGCATGTTCAGTTGTGGCATGCAATATATGAGTCCACAGAATAAAGCGTATGTATGGATGGCTGTGGTATTAATTGGAAAGGCTAAAGCAGATTCTGAAAATATTGCAGAAACCTTTCCCAATATAGACAGTTGGGGGATATTGAGATGCTATTATACTATATAATCAGAAGGAGAAGAGGGGATAATGCTTTACAAAAGGAGTGTAACTGAATGCCCAGTATAAGAAGATCAAGCAGTAACTGCATAAGATTCCAGTATCAAAATGTTAAAGGTAGCGAGGTATAATGAAGATACACAGTAGTGCTTTGGGATCTAATGGTAATGTAACAGTAGATTTTCTATGCTGGATAAATTACAATATCCCCATGAAACCATTATTTTGGGTGATCTAAACTTTGATTGGCATGTTATCGCAGACTCCTGTACAAACTTTATAAATAATTACAATTTCACTCAACTTATCACCTCTCCCACTGGATTCAGTAAAAAAATAAACAGACATTCTACACTAGATTGGATACTCTCCTCTCAGCCAAAACATATAAGCACCTCGAGTTGCTTCCCTGATATAACAAATGATCATCTTCAACTTTTATAGTACGACACCATAGCAATGCAATCAAAACAATCCTATGTAACCAAGTACACAATCTTACTTAATTTAACAAGGTCACCTTTATCTCTCACCTATATTTTATCCATTGGATCAAACTTAAGACCTTATGTTTGGTTGACTCGGTCACTTACTCTAATACAAATTTTTTCACCATTTTTAACAATCTTGTTCCTACAAAAAGAATGAAATAAAATCCTGTATATTGGTTAACCAAACAAACCAAACAACTTATGTCACAACCAGATAAAGCCTGGAAAGAATGGCCTTATAGTAAAATATAAAGCAGCATACAGATCTTTCGACTGCTTTGAAATCATGCTAAAAAGCTAAATCATACAAAAAAATCATGCTATTCCAATTTTGAGCATAAATATTCAAACAATCTCAAACTGTTGTGAGTCACAATAAATAATATACTCCATCCCGGCCATATTACCACACCTCCCACAAACACAAACAGCACTACCGATAGCTTTACTACTCAGTTCAATAATAATTTTATTGAAATAAACAGTACTGTCTTACTCAAAGATAACCCTGCTATTCCCTTTACCCTACCAATCTGTACTGAAAACAGTTCCCTTTTTTCAAGTTTGAATCTTTCCCAATGACCACCATTAAAAGATTCCTTCAAAACCTGAAACCGACCACCTGAGCCATTGCTAATTTACCAAGTAAACATTTTAAAATGGTAACAGATGTCCTTACCCTAATTCCATCCTGATAAACTAGTCAGTAACAGAGAACTATATCTCAAGAATCAAAAAATGAGCCAAGACCAAAGCCAACAATAAACAAAAAATTCTTGAAAAATATATAGTAATCACCAGCCAGGAAACTTTATTTTAAAATCCTTAATGCTGAAATTGTACAAAGCATTTTCGTCTGAGTGTCACCCAGACTTCTTCAGAAATCAAAACAATTAACACAATAATAATTACACCTATATATCCTAAACTTAATTGACAATTAAGCCAATAGACTTAAAAAAATACTTGACATTTAACTATTAATTACTAAGTGGTGAGGAAAGGAAATACATAGGAAAAAGTCCTGTACCCAACTTCACTACATTTAAAACCATACATATATATGTATAAGCATTAAAACCAACAACATTAAATAAATATCATAGATTTTATAAATATATAATATAAAATGATATTATTATAAAGCTAAAACAACACAAATTGCCAATATATTATAATAAATGTAGTTTAAAAACATGAAAAATAATGAATGCAATGCAATGATTTGCAGTTTAGCCAACTTCAATTTAAGAAGTGGTAAAATAGAAATGGAATCATTAAGTCCTGGGGTTCTATTGGCTTCCAATTTAATTTGCCAAAGAGTTTCTCTATGTTCCAATCTAATTTTCCAAGAAACCCCACCCCGATGTCCTTAGAAACCATTTCAATAACATAAAAATGAAACTGAGCAGTATTACACACTAAAGTAAGACTATAAAGTGCATTAGTTTTGTTTTTCTTACTGACATCATTAATATGTTCGTAAATTCTGCGTTTTAAATTACGCTCAGTTTTACCCACATAAAATGCATCACAACATCTACATAAAACAATATAAACCAGCCCTTGTGAATTACAGTTGCAATGATTGTTAGTATTAATGATTATCCCTCCAGCTTGTAAAAATAATTCTTCACCTTGAAAAATGTATTTACATTGATTACAGGCACCACATTTAAAAGTCCATTGTTTTCTAAATGGGAAAACATTCAAATTAGCAGCTTGTTCCAATGCGTTTTTGATATTCTGTCCCTTCTTATATACAACTTCGAGAAATTTGTTTTTGAAGACTTCTAAATCAGTAAACTCTGAAAATCTCTTCCATTCCTTATCTAGAATAGCCCTATATCTCCTCACTATGGAAAAAATATCATTACCCTAATCAAAGGTAGCAATTCCAATTAATTCTCCAACTATTAACATATAGCTATTCTATCTGCTCTGTTTAAGGTTCTTGAAACATATATCTATTATAAGCTCTCAATTAATTACCATAGCAAGACTAATTTTCTTTCTCAAACTCAGTATAGTTTCTGTCCTCATCAATTTCATAAACACCATAAACATTCACAGAAATACAGGTAACCTTGTCTCTTTTATTTCTTAGACCTATCTAAAGCCTTTAATATAGTTTATCATAACAAAATTGTTAACCAAACTGTCTCTTTAAAGACTATATCACTCATTCCTAGTTTCAGAGCTCTTATCAAGTAGGCAACAAGCTGTAAAATGACAAAACAAATACTTATCATTTCTCCCTGTCTCTGTTGGCATTCTTCAAGCATCAGTCCTAGGAACATTACTGTTTTGCATCTCAATAAATGGTTTCCACACTGGAACTAACTAGGCCAGCATAGTGCAATACACAGATGACTGTACTCTTATCTGCTTAGCTCCTAACATGCTAGCTACTCCATTAAGTGTGTACAGGCATTAAGAAAACTAAACCTCTTAAAAAAGGAATATAGAGAGGCTATGGCTGTGTACAGGTTACACATGGGAAGTCAGTAGTCTCTATATCCTACATATAGCAGCAAAAGAGACCATTCACATTATTGGAAGGATACCTCTCTGCCCATAATGAACAAGTGTTGGCAAATTTTACAAAGGATATAACTGGTTGAGCTTATGACTACTACAAAGAAAAGCAGGAGATCTATGTGATGGAGAAATGGGAGGAATGTGTGACCCTCCTAAACCTAATCACCCCCACTAATGTGAGAAATCTAACCATTTACTAAGACCTGTGATCTTCTTAGCAGTTGTAGCAGCCAACCACCCAGGTGAACACTTCAGCTTAACATCATAGCTTAGGTATCGCAGATCCAGAAACGTGTATGGAAGAAATGAATACTACAGAAAGTGTTAAAGGTTTTCTATATTTTTATAACTCAGTTTGATCTATTAAGTACATTTTTGTTTAGATAATAAGTCAATCTATAAGAGAAAGAAAAGAAAACATTACTGCCACTTTAGAATATTAACTAATACTGCTTTTCTACACTAAATGACCCCTAAATGTATCCATTTTATTGGGGCTAGACAACGTGAATGGTTATCAGCTGTGTCATGCCATTATTAAACATATACAAATACATAGCCATATTCTAAGTTGTTGCATTAAAGTATGATGTTTTAAAATAACGATTAAAAAAATCTAAGCAAACAAAAAATATTACTGAAGTGGCACTATTTTTTTGTATGTTACATTTATTTTGTATTTTAAAACAGAATGTCTGTTTCAAAGCCCTTAAGGTTTTTTAAATGTAAGTTCTAATGATTAGAGTTTAAGCATTACAACATGAAAAGGATTTTGACTATATTAAAACTAAAGCACAGATAGGTCTCTGATTATTCCATTCTGGAATATAAATGTAGCTAAGGGTAGGTGGGCCATCTACAGACCATGGAAACTACAGACACATAAGTTTCACTAGTCTTATATGTAAAGCCATGGAAACAATTATCATGGAGGTGATCAATAGAGACAAAGTAAACCTCCAGACACTGAACCTAACCCAGTTTGGTTTTGTAAAGGGCATATCATGCCTACTCAACCTGGTGGACTTCTTTGTGAAGATCACCAAAGCAATGGATGAGGGCAAAATCATTCACACTGCCTACCTTGACCTGGTCAAGGCATTTGACACAATACCCCACCCAGGCATTGTTGACAAACTCAAGAGGTTAGGTACAAACCCATATGTCACCCAGTGTATAGCCAACTGGCTCATGGATAGGACCCAGGAAGTTATAATTGGAGATTCCACTTCTACAAAGAGGCCAGTCACAAGTGGAGTCCCTCGGGGATCAGTCCTTGGACTGCTCCTTTTTGGCATTTACTTCACAGAAGTCAAGGCCAATGTCACTGGTCTCTGGCTGACTAAATTTGCAAATGACTGGAAATTAGGAGCTGTCATTGAATCTCACATTGGCACAAATGTTCTCCAGGTGTCAGAGTCATGGTCTAAAACTAAATACCAAGAAATGCATAATAGTATCCTTTGGGAAGCCATCCAGCCCTGGTAACTATCATATTGACAATACACACCTTAGAGGTGACCCAGTAGTCAGGAACCTAGGGACACACATAGTAATCTAGCATTTGATCTTCATGTGTCTACAGTGGTGAGGAAAGCATTCTGTGTTGCGCAACTTATAAACAAAGGTATAGCATCTAAATCCAAAGAAGTTATTGTTCCACTGTATTCGGCATTCATCAGACCTATCATTAAGTACAATGCCTACTTTGCTATGTACCTAATCAGGCATATCCAACAACTGGAATGTCCACAGAGGTTCCTCATTAAAAGAATACAGAGCATAAGTAATATGTCTTATGCAGAACGCCTCAAGTCCCTATCCCTGTATTCTGTCTCCTACAGGCTTTTGAGGGGAGAGCTATGCCTGGCATAAATGGCATTGTCAGATGCCACTCTGAAAGACCTACTGCAGATCCATAAAACAAACAGTACCAGAATTAATGGTTCTAAAGACTTAAACTTTGCCTGTGATAAAATAGGACCTGCTGGAGAGATAGGTATGTATCCTAAAGACTACCACGTCTATGGAGCAGGCTCCCTATTTTTGTGAAGCAGAGTTCCTCCCTAATCCAATTCCAGTGCAACTTGGACAACTGGATGAAAAACAATAAATTCATCCCTGGTTTGGCACCTATGTCTCTGATAATAAATCCAATATCTCGTCAAGCGCTTTCACCCGGGCCCTCCCAGGCTTTATCAAGACATTTAATTCATTTCCAGCAACTTCTTTTATACTGTTTTATCCTACTTAATTACTTAATTAATAGTCAATTAATTGTAAGATTACATTACATTTAAAGCCAAAGGGTTGTTCTTTATGTCTGATACAACCTGTTAATATTAGTTAATTTTTTGTTTGTTGTATCTTAACCTATCTTTTATTCATATTGGTATTAAATGCATATCCATAAATAAACCTTAAACATCCATATAATTGTACTTAAAAATTCTGTTAAAAATCATACATTTTAAAAATCATCCATTTATAAAAATATATGGATATTAGAGACATATTATGCAGTGTTTGTGTCTTGCCTTATGATGGCAATAAATAAGATTATTTCTAAGCCCTAAATGACAAATTACCTACATATACAACAAAAATTGTACATATAAAAATACTTTGTGCTAAATCATTAATACATTTTGTGTTGGTAATGTGCCATTTTTTACATCTGCAGAATTAATTATACTGCAAGCCCCTTTTCACAAAACCTTGGTATAAAATATTTACAGAGTACAAGTGTGTATACCCAGAAACTGGTGGAGGTATACATCTGTCCGCACCTTCTTTGGTTCTTCTTCTATCCCACTAAAGGCAGACATACTCTTTTTTCACACTTTACAACTATGTTGTATTCAGGCCAAGCTTGTAGTTATCTTGGTAAACTCCATGTTTCACTGCCCATAATACAGCCATGAACCTTTTGTGCCTTTTCATTAAGTATTAATCATTTTTTACATAGTAATGCTTCTATAGTACATTGTACAATTTATTCTTTTATAACTTGGCTCTTCTAATTTTTAACAGGCTGCCAATACTAATAGCTCCATTTAGCCCTGGGGTTTTGGCCGCATCTAATCTTACCTGCCAAAGCAGTTCCTTAAATTCTAATGATGTTTCCCAATCACCTCCTCTGGGGTTGATATTTACCTGTTCTAATATGATAAATTCTATCTTCATTCTTTCACATACTAAGGAGTGTTTATAGATGGCATTTGCTTCTTTAACACCTTAAGTTAAAGAAGCAAATGCCATCTATAAACACTCCTTAGTATGTGAAAGAATGAAGATAGAATTTATCATATTAGAACAGGTAAATATCAACCCCAGAGGAGGTGATTGGGAAACATCATTAGAATTTAAGGAACTGCTTTGGCAGGTAAGATTAGATGCGGCCAAAACCCCAGGGCTAAATGGAGCTATTAGTATTGGCAGCCTGTTAAAAATTAGAAGAGCCAAGTTATAAAAGAATAAATTGTACAATGTACTATAGAAGCATTACTATGTAAAAAATGATTAATACTTAATGAAAAGGCACAAAAGTTGGGTTCATGGCTGTATTATGGGCAGTGAAACATGGAGTTTACCAAGATAACTACAAGCTTGGCCTGAATACAACATAGTTGTAAAGTGTGAAAAAAGAGTATGTCTGCCTTTAGTGGGATAGAAGAAGAACCAAAGAAGGTGCGGACAGATGTATACCTCCACCAGTTTCTGGGTATACACACTTGTACTTCTGTAAATATTTTATACCAAGGTTTTGTGAAAAGGGGCTTGCAGTATAATTAATTCTGCAGATGTAAAAAATGGCACATTACCAACACAAAATGTATTAATGATTTAGCACAATAAGTATTTTTATATGTACAATTTTTTGTTGTATATGTAGGGTAATTTGTCATTTAGGGGCTTAGAAATAATCTTATTTATTGCCATCATAAGGCAAGACACAAACACTGCATAATATGTCTCTAATATCCATATATTTTTATAAATGGATGATTTTTAAAATGTATGATTTTTTAACAGAATTTTTTAAGTACAATTATATGGATGTTTAAGGTTTATTTATGGATATGCATTTAATACCAATATGAATAAAAGATAGGTTAAGATACAACAAACAAAAAATTAACTAATATTAACAGGTTGTATCAGACATAAAGAACAACCCTTTGGCTTTAAATGTAATGTAATCTTACAATTAATTGACTATTAATTAAGTAATTAAGTAGGATAAAACAGTATAAAAGAAGTTGCTGGAAATGAATTAAATGTCTTGATAAAGCCTCGGAGGCCGGTGAAAGCTTGACGAGATATTGGATTTATTGTATGCTTTTAATGCTTTTTACTGGTGGAGCTGAAAAATAAAACTTTCTTTCTGCACTTTGGTTTGACACCTGGATATCTTACTTCTTCAAATTTACCAGTTGGTGCTGTTCCTACAAGGAGTTGTGTTTGGTTTTTACCTATGTCTCTGATGCAAACAGGTAACTTGTAAATGGTTTATCTCCCAGGCCCATGCTTACACTTATCAAGGCTATAAGAACTCTTCAGAATTTTGAGATGCATGGCTAGGCTTAAAAAGGCCCTTGTAGTTGTTAGCCTAGTAAACATATATGAACCTATCTTTCATTTCAATTTTTGAAAGTTGTTGGCAAAGCCCTTAGTGTGCTTTAAATTTAAGCTTGGGGTTGCCTTCCACAGGTTTTTGTGAGGTCTTAATGATGAAAGTTTGTTACAGTTTAAGCATTTACACATGAAAATGACTTAGACTACCCTGATACTGAAATACTGAAAAGGGCTCTGACTATTCTGTTCCAGAATATGAATACAGAAAAAATGTGCTAGCCGAACTGTAAAGCACATAACCTGGAATAATAATTAAGCATAACATTTACAAAGAGGAAAAATGATTGGGGAAATAATTAAAAATATGAATCAGACTTGACCCAAACTAAACAAAACATTTTAGGGAACAGAATATTAGACAAAGTGGGACCCTCCCCTAGATAGCTGATGGATTTGATGAAGCAAACTTTGAGAAAGTGTTACCCAAATGTTTTTTTAATTCCATTTTTTAATCCAATGTTTTTAAATTCTATGTTTAAGTCTAGTCATTTTCTTTTATTGTAACTAAGTTTTATACAGCAGAGTGAGCAATAATCCTTGGTTTGATCTCTAAACTTAAGCTTGGTCTGCCATGTAAATGCATCTGCTATAAATTGGGAAGGTATTGATCAGAATGTACCCAAACTGCACTCCCTAATGAAATGTTAGCTCTCAAAATGTCAAGTGCCAACATGCCCAAAAACAATAAAAATCCCAGGGGAATGATAAATCTGAAAAATTCTTTAAACTTATTTTTTGTTGGAGAGAAAAAACTCCCTTGCAAGCCCCGCACATCCCCTCCCCCCTGAACTTATGTATACTAACTCAGAGATCATCATACCTCAAGGAATATTCTGGGAAATGGCCATCTTAGTATATGTAAGTACTTTTTTTTTTTTTTTTGCTTCAGAACTAGATCAAGTGGGTCTCAGAAATTCAAATGATTATCCTCAAACCATTAGACCACACTTTGCTTCTATTCAAATCAGGTGTATTTTAAACTACTAGTCTTAAAGTGACATCTAAATAACCACACACAACTTTTCTGACTCCCCCCACCAAGAAAACTCTTGTAACAAGGAAAATTCTATGTTAGAGCATTAAGCTGTTAAAACAATGATGCTCATCCATAAGATAATAAATAACTAAGAATTTTTAAATCTAAATGGATGTCTTAGTCCCCCTGAAGGGAGGATTGTTGCAAGACTCATCATGGGGATTATGTCTTTGTACCATCCAGTTTTAAGAAAATAAGTTTTCTTTTCCTTATTTCTAGACTTGCTGAAGTCCTTCAACACAGTTTATCACAGCAAACATCAGCTTCAAGTGTCATTAGGTTTCTCTCAGCCTACCCTTCTATAGTTCAAAAGCTACCTAGCCAATAGGTTTTCAGCCAGTAAAATGGTACTACACCCTCTCTACATACCTCTCAGTCACCACTGGTTTGCCACAAGGCTCTATCCTTGGTTCCCTCCTCTTTAACATTCTCACCAACATCCTCCACACATTGACACAACAGGCCTTCCTAACATAGTACACATATACCTCTGCACTCATTTGCACATCCAACAATGTGGCACCATACCTCTCAACCTGGAAACATCAGAAATCAAAGGCCCATAAAAAATAGGTACAAATCTGTACACTGATTAACATAACATTTGCATATATAATTATGTAATCCCCACCCACTCCGGTGGAATTGTGGGATATCAACTTTCAAACGCAAACTGAAGAACAGACAGCCAAAATATGGCCCTAGACCCAGACCCTGTAGTAAATGACAACCATTTTTTTTAAATGTGTAGCAATGATGTTCACTGGGAATGGAGAAGATGAAGAACCTTAGGATTTTATGATGACTTGCAGTATATGGGTTTTATGGTAAAAGCAGGACATTTAATGGTAGGCAATATTCTAATCTTAGCAAAAGAATATAATAGTTTGCTAGGACTTCCAAAAGTCATTGCCCATGGCCTACTGATCAGTGGCACAGCTAAAGTGTGTGCTGCCCAGGGCTGTCTTTGAGTTTGCTTCCCTTCCCCCCTCACAAAATCATGGTCGAATGGGGCCTCCCCATACACAGCCCTCCCCCCTGCAGCCATTCCAATGTCCCATTACTTGGCTATTTTGCCCCATTTACCATAAACACTGTAATGTGCATACTGCTTTACTTCTACAATGATTATTTGGATTTCATTTAAAAGTTATATTTTGCATTTTATAGCACAAACACTAACAGACATCTGCTAAACAAAGCAATGCAGTCTCAGAATGAAAATAGACTTAGCATTAAAATTCCTCTGCCCTTGAAACTCACATTCAGTGAAACAGCATTGAAACCCACATTCAAAGAAAATCAATGTGACTAGTGGCAGATAAAGATTACCTTTGGGCTGTTTTCAAATCATAGGCCCCTTGCACATGAAATGTTCATGTGTTCTTTGATACACCTTCTTGACTGTATTAAATTATATTCCTTGAATAATATAGTACAGTTGTTTTGAACCTTTTTCCAGTAAACAATGAAACAAAATGCATGAACCAATAATGACAAAACTGTGAAATTCCAAGCATTTCCATCATAAAAGCATACTCAAACTTCTATAATCCACCAGTATCAAGAAATATGCACAATCTCTGCAGAAGTAAAAATCATCTAAATAATTCCACATTAAAAAGATCTTTAACTAATGAAGAGGTTGCTGCTAGCAAACAACTTTATATTTCATTCTTTCATCTACAAATAAAGTGCCTTTTGTCCTTGAGGAATAAATTGCCTATGTTACATTAAAAATGACAAACTAGTAATATTGCAATAGGTAATGGATGGCAAACTGATAATAGGTTCATAGTTACTAGTTATTGTTGCTAAAGAGGACAATCTCAGGACTGTAGCATCCAACCCCTTTAAAAGTACAGTATCAATCAATGCATTGACATACTGTAGGAGTAGAACCCACAGCCTTCTGCATCAAAAACAAGCATTCTACCTGTTATGCTACTAACAATGCAAGCAGACTTGCCATTAGCAGCACTAAATTTTTCTTCCCCTGAAGCTCTCAGCTCCTTGTAAAATCCATTCAACACTCAACTGTATCACTCAGCTTTGCAGTGCAAGGAATCTGGAAAAAGCCCAAAACCAGGGACACAGTTTAAACATTGCTTGTATAATCTTGCAAAGCTGCTAGAATAAAATGTTGTGTTACCCCCCCCCGTACCTCTCAACTGTATGGATTTTTGCTGAATGTCCAGATTATAGCCTCATATTTTTGGTCTGTTTTTCATACTCAAGAAGTTATGTACTCACCATAATGTTCGATGTATGTAGTCCATCTCACCTCACATTCTTACCCGTGCGTTCGGAGCCAAATGTCAGCTCTGACTCAGCCACACTTTAGCTTGAAGTCTTTCAATTGGCTGGGCTAAGATGGTATCCCATGCTGCACTGCTCTCTATCCCCAGATCTAATTTGCTGCGAGCACCAGCATGCACTCTCCATGCATAACAATACCTAAGGAAGGAAGAACAAACCAAGATTAAAGGGAACTCTGAAACCAGGCCTAACCTCCAAATCCTCCAGGATGGGGGAAGGTGGGGGGTAAGTAAGAATGTGAGGTGAGATGGACTACATACATCGAACTTTATGGTGAGTACATAACTTCTTGATGTTATGCAGTCCAATCTCGCCTACATTCTTACCCGTGAGACAGTGTCCCCAGCACCTAAATCCTGGACGGCTCAGTGGAAAATACTCCTGAGCACTGTGGAACCAAAGGAAGACCTGTCTCTAGATACCACATCTAACTTGTAATGAGTAACAAAGGTGTGAGGAGATGCCCAAGTAGCTGCAGCACAAATATCATCCATAGACAATCTGGCCTGAAAAGCTGTAGATGTAGATACAGACTGGGTAGACTGAAATACAACTGGAAATCCACCTGGACAATGTGACTTTGGAAACAGGAGACCCAATTCTGTTTTCCGAAAATGAAACAAACAACTGATCAGATTTTTTGAGGTCCTTCGTTCTGTGCAAATAAAATTGTAATTGTCTGTGCACATCTGCCTTGTTCGAGAACTGAAGAAAAAACACTGGTAATTCAATGGATTGGTTAAGGTTACTAACTAACGCTACTTTGGGAAGAAAGGAAGGATTCGGTCAGAGAGAAACCCTGTCCTTATGAAAAATCAAATAAGGTGGTTTAATTGATAAAGCTTGAAGCTCTGAAACATGTCTGGCTGACGTGATGGCTACCAAAAAGATAGTCTTCCAAGTTAAGAATTTTAAATCAAAAGTGGCTGCAGGCTCAAAGGGGGGTGAAGTAAGACCCTGTAGAACAAAGTTTAAGTCCCAAGGCATAACAGGTTCAGAAACAGGAGGATGAAGCAACAAAATGCCTTTCAGGAAAGCTTTACAGAGTCTATGTGCCATTAGACTAGGTTTGTCTGCGTTGTGAAAGGTAAAATTCACCGCCAACTGGACTTTAATGGTTGTGGCAGCTGATCTCTGGTTGAAAAGCATAGAAAGGAACTCCAATACTGACGAGATTGGAGCTGTGTAAGGATCAATCTGTTTGGCATGTGCCCAGATGGAAAATGTCTTCCATTTGCTGTAATAAATCTTCCTGGTCGAAGGCTTATGAGAGGACGATAGAATATGAACCACCACCAGTGAAATATGGTGAAGCCTAACTAATGACGTAAGTGGAGTAGCCAAGCTGTCAACCGGAGGGTCCGAAGAGAGGGATGGAGCTGCCCTGACATGTGAGTCAGTAAGACTGGTTGTGGGTCCAGAATCCGAGGAGCGTCCATGAAATAGGGATGGAGAAAGGGGAACCAAATTTGATGAGGCCAGTGTGGAGCAATCAGGATCATTTTGCTTCCCAAGGATTGCACTTTCTAAATAACCTTTGACAGCAAAGGAACCGGAGGGAAGGCATATAGTAGACCAGTGGGCCAATGGTGGACTAGAGCGTCCCTGGGTGACTCCCCCTGAGGAGGAATAAGGGTGAAGTAGCTGCTGCATTTGGAATTGAGGGGGCTGGCAAAAAAGTTGCAGCAAGACTGACCCCACCTGTGGAAAATCAGTTCCACAACTTGACAGTTCAGAAACCACTCATGAGGCATCAGAATAGCTCTGCTTAGCCTGTCTGAGATCACACTGGACTTCCCCGGAATATGCGTTGCTACCAGAAAACATTGGGAAGACACTGCCTACTGCCACACTCGCATGGCCGCTCTGCAAAGGGGGTATGACTTGGTTCCTCCCTGTTTGTTCAGATACCATACCACCGACATAATGTCTGAGTGGATTGCAATAGTCCCGAGAGGAAAAAAGCTCAGAAGTGCTTGCGACACTAGTAGCACTGCCCTCATCTCCAGGACATTTACATGCAGATGCATCTCATGCCCTTGCCACATGCCTTGGACTGTCCTGCCTAGATAATGCCCCCCACCCCATCTGGGAGGCATCCATGGTCACCATGGCAACTGAAGGCAAAGGAACGAAGGGCTTTCCCTCAATTAGGTTGTCGGTGTGAAGCCAGCAACTGAGATCCTGTTTGCACCTGTCTGTGAGTAGAAAAAGGTGAAAAAATGGAAGACATTGAAGAGACCACTGGGCGAAGAGTTGCCACTTAATGAGCCTCATATGTAACCTTGCCAGGGGAACTAACATAACCGTAGCAACCATCGTCCCCAACAATTGAAGGATCAATCTTGCCTTCACTCTTCTCAGAGGGAGCAAGGTGTAAATCTTTTGTTGTAAGACTCTGATTCTTTCCTGTGGTAAAAACGCCTGCATGAGGACAGTGTCTAATTCAGCGCCTATAAGTGTGACACACTGCGAGGGCAACAAGGTAGATTTTTCCCCATTCAAGGTGATGCCCAACTGTTGACATAGGTTGATAGTAGCATCTCTGGTCTAATGTAGCAGATGTCTGGTGGTGGCAGTAAGGAGCCAGTTGTCCAGGTATGGAAACACTTGGAATCCTTGACGTCTCAAGTGAGCAGTCACCACTGCCATGCATTTGGTAAACACCCTGGGGGCTGTGGTGAGATCAAAGGGCAGGACTCAAAACTGAAAGTGACTGGTTCCCAGCTAGAAGCGTAGGTGACTTCTGGATTCCCTGTCCATCTTTATGAGGTAGTAAGCATATTTGAGGTCGATGGAGCACATCCACACTTCTTTTCCCAACAATGGGAGAATAGATTGAAACATGAACATTTGGAACTTGGACTTTTGCACATGCGTGTTCAATCGGCAGAGATCCAAAATGGGTCACAGGTCCCCTGTCCTTTTCAGCACCAAAAAGAATCTGAAGTAAGTCCCTAATCCGAAATCCGATCTGGTCTGAGGGGACATGTTGGATGGCTCCTTTTTCTAGCAGCTTTGAAATTTCTGAAGCTGCTGAATCACTTTGACTGGGTGGAACATCCAGGATTTTCTTGATGAGAAGGGAATGACATATCCTCCGGACATTATTCATAGAACCCATTGGTCCTGGGTGATATCTTGCCAGGCTTCTGGGTATAGTGAGATTCGACCCCCCCTACTGGCTCCAGAAATGCACAGTTGGCCCCCCCATCAGGAGCGGTGGTAGGGAGAACCACAAAAGGAATTGCGGTCTCCCAAGTTACGAGGGCCTCCTCTACCCCTAGGGTGGGGTCTACCTGAATAACCACCCCCTCCCCTGCCTGTGGAGGGGCGCTCAACTTGTGCATCGGGAAAAAAACCTCTGTGATTTCTTGAACCGCATCTTTCCACCCCTCTGGGCCTTGGGATAAGGCTTAGAGGAAAGGGAAAAACGGACTCCTACAGCAGACAGAGTTTTTCCCTCTTGCTCGCACCTAGTGAGTGTCCTTCACCTTGGTTCTGAACAAAGAGGAGCCATCAAACAGGGCATTGGTGAATGTAGACTTGAAGGCCTCACAAAATGACAAAGGCCCATCCAGGCATGTCTCATAAGAGCGACTCCTGAACTTGCTGCCCTACTCACTCCCTTGGCTGCATGAGAGATCATCCTCATGGAGGAGTTTGCAATAGAATTGTGGGTAGACATTTGAGCGTTGACTTTCTGAGCCACCGCCTCAGAAACGTTACCTGTTAGAGTATCTCCAAGCTCCTTTAGGAGATCTCTCTGGAGCTGTGTAAAGTATGATAAGTAATTCAGTGACCACAAAGTAAAGGCCACTGAAGAAAATGTATGCTTCCCGTACTGGTCCATAGTCCTAGACTCCTTGTTAGGGGGATGGACGGTGGAAGAAGTCTCAGCTAATTCCTTCTTGGTGGCCACTGCCACCACCATGGCATCCACAGGGACTCCCTTGGATAGAAACTCCTTATCAGGAGGGGCAGACAAAAATTTATTGGGTCTCCAGGGGACTGGTTCCACAGAGTCAGGGGTTTTCCACATCCTTTGACAAACCAGATCCAGAAGCTCGTTGAAGGGTGGAGACACCCAGGAGGCGGAGGGCTGAGCACCAAAGGCCTTCAGGAACACCGACTCCTCTTCGGAGGGGGCTTTGGATGGCCAGTCACCTCTTTGCTTCAAAATACATCCATGATGCCAGTGAAAGAAACATCCTCAGAGGATGATTTAGGGGACTCCCTCCAATTCCTCGTGGTCGGTGTCTGACGTGAGAGACTCATCTTGGGAATCTATGTGCTTCCTCTTGCACATTCTCTTTCTGGTTGGATCCTCAGGCAAAAACTCTGAGGGGCCCTCAGAAATATGGGGACTACTCGTGGGGGTACCTTGAGGCCTTGGCGCTCTGCTGTCAAGAGATAGAGGGTGATCAGAGACCTGCACCGGTGCTGTAGTGGACAGAGTGACTGAACCATATGCTGCCACTAATGACCTGACCAGCGCACTCCACATGGCCTCAAAAGCTGGTCCTACCGGGTCCAAAGATCGACCAGCCTCCAAAGCCAATACAGGAGTCAGGCTTCCCCTCGCCGAAGCACAGAGAGGGCAACTAGGAGCCAAAAGATGTCTCGAAGCCTCTCCCTCATGTCCAACCAAGGAATCCTCAGTCCTGAACCCTGTGGACGGTGCCGATGGGGTTGGAGCTGAAGTTGGAACCGATAAGCCAGGAGAGGCTGTCGGAACCTGCCTAGGGACATCACACAGAGCTCTGAAAGCTGAGATGTGCTCGGAGGAAGAAATATAAATGTAGGTAGAGGGACCAGCTCTGGAGCCGACTGGGTCAGAGCTGAAAACAATTTTGCCAGTACTGGTGACTGAAGAAGTCTCTGGATCACTCTATCGATGTCCACATCCAATAAGATCCTGAAGGATTTGGAGGATAGGGATGGAGATTGAGATCTCCTCTCTGAAGGAGACCTGCGAGGAGGAGATACCAGCCTAATGTTAGGTGACTGGCTCTGAACAAGCTCCAAGAAAATCAGATCCGAAGCAGGTTCCATACCCACTGACACTTCCTGCTGCCCCGAGGACAATGGAGTTGAGGATGTCATTGAAGATTTTGCTGTTTTCTCTGGTGGCTCCGATGATACTGATGGAGCTGGGGATCGCTTTTTAGCCTTGGAAGATTTAGCTTTTGATGGAGAAGACTTAAAGCTGGAAGCACTCTCCAAACCCTCCTTGAAGGAGGGTTTCAGAAGTCCCTTCAAAATCAATTTCTTCTTCCTTTCTTGAAGAACTCGCAGGCTAAAAGCATGACAAAAACTACACGATTCCTGGAGGTGAATCGCTTCCAGACAGAACACACAAACAGAGTGTCCATCAGTGATGGACATCTTATAACTACACTTGGTGCACTTCTTAAAGCCTGAGAGCTTATGCTCCTTAGTATCTTTAGACATAGTTACCACAAACACAGAATAACTAACTCCAAAACTAGACCAACGCTCAAACAGCCACAAGAGTGGGAACAGGACAAACAAACAGTACACCACAAAGACTTTCAACTAAAACGGTCCTAGACACAAGTACAAGGGGGAGGACTAATTCCTTTAATTTAAATGGTTTTAGCCCGAGGGAAAAAGTTAGCACATAAAGAAAGCAAGGGGACAGACTAGGTCCTCTAACTGAAATGGGCCTAGCCCATTGGAAACAGCTAGTGGGATACTACAAGAACATGCTATAAGAAAAAACAACTTTCCCACAACACAGTTCAAGAAACACTCACAGGTAGCTATGAAAATAGCTTTTTTTTGCAAAAAACTTCTCTGCTATAAAGAAGAAAGGGTACTTAACCACAGCAAGAGCGAGACCACGTCCGAGCTACATGAGCGGCAAACGAGATCTGGGCATAGAGAGCAGTGCAGCATGGGATACCATCTTAGGCCAGCCAATTGAAAGACTTCAAGCTAAAGTATGGCTGAGTCGAGGCCGACATTTGGCTCCGAACCCACTGGTAAGAATGTAGGCGAGATTGGACTACATAACATCTTGTGGTTTTCCTGCAAATTAGTGGCAAATCATTAAAGATTGAAATTAAAAATTAATGACAGACATTTGAGTTTCAAACTTTATACCAATCAGAAAATTAATGCTAATGTAAAACCTGTTATTCTATCAACTTTTTAAGTTTGTAGGAGCAATATTTAAAAATGTCCCTATTTTTGGGCCTTTGTCCCAATTTTATTTATGTCTTTGTCCAGAACTCTTGCTCTTAGAGGTTGAGAGGTATGTCTAATACCACCATACCTTTCCTGAAAGATAGGAAGACTTAAACTTAAATGGCTATCATTTAATGAATTCAGTTCTCACCATAGCTCTCAAAGTCTTAGCACAAAAAGCTTGGACAAAGTCAATAGTGGAGGAATACAGCCCCAAACATATTCAGTGAATTTGGTTCTCACTATATGTAGCTCTTAACCTGAGCACAAAAAACTTAGACAAAGTCAATAATGGGGGAATACAGTCCCAAAAATATTCAGTGAATTCAGTTCTCGCCATAGCTCTCAACCTCTTACCACAGAAAACCTGAACAAAGCCAATAATGGGGAATACAGCCCCAAAAATAGGGACACATTTGAAATGTTGATCTTATAGAAAATTGCTGGAATAAAAGGTTTTGTGTCTCCATTCTTTCCCGAAGAATATGAAGTCTGAAATTCAAATGCCTGTCATTATTTTGTCAATTTAATCCTTACTGGTGTGCCACAAAAATTCAGAAAACCACAGATTTTATGAGGAACAGAACAAAGATATACAGCAAAAATCTGGAGTTTTCACAAGTGGTCGTGGGTAGGGAATTCAAGCTTTTGCTACCTTTACCCAAGGTAAAGGGTTTGAGCATGAGTAACTGTAGCCACCAGGTATATTTAACTGGGGCATTTTACACTTACACACACAGACACACACAGACACATACATACACACACACACACACACACACACACACACACACACACACACACACACACACACACACATACACACACACACACACACACACCGTGGACCTGGTGCTTGTGTAAAATGCAGTATGTAATTCACTCAGTACAGAACCCTTGACACACCCTTGCGGCTTTTGTAATTCAAATATCAACTAAATGCTCGCAAAAGAAAAGAACCGCTAAGCTACTAGTAAGAAGAGCCAAATTGCTCTCGTGGAAGAAAAAAACCAGTAAAAGAACCGGTCTGAGTTTGTATTTTACTTGTTCTTACCTGCAGCAGCTGGGAAATGCATTCATGGCTAGTTTTACTGCTATTGGCCAGGAATTTCAGTGAATCCCTCAGCCCTCAACCAATTCTGACAGGCTGGCAGTCTCTTAGTCATGCACGCCTCTGCATGTGATGACATTAGCCCAAAAAAAGCCGGGAAAAAAATGTAAAGAAAAGCCGGGAAATCTGGAAATTAAGGAGTGCCAATAGGGAATCATGGCACCCCAGTATCTGGACCCCAAAACTGGTAAAAAAGCTTTAACAACAAGTGAAACATGGTTTTGTAATTTACAACTCATGTTCAACCCTAAAAAAAAAAACTACTTTCTTTTACCCCAAATCCCTCTCCCATGAAAAAACAAAAATCTAAAGTCCTCTCTCTTGAAAATACAAGCACTGAAGTCACTTCATAGAAAATTATTAGTAGTGATAGTAGATGATAATCTGAAATTCAACCTGCATATACAAAATTGCGTTAAAAAAATAGGGATGCTTTCTAGAGCCAAATTATTTATTGCTGATGCCACTAAAGGTATACTTGCCACCATACATCTCCTCCTCATACTTTTTTATGGTGCTTCCATCCTTACTAACCTTCAGGCATCACAAAAATCAAAACTTGAACAATGCTATAAATTTGCAGCGACTACCCCTTTTAGAACCCACAACTGTATAGCACTAAAATGCTTAAACTGGTTAGAATTATCCCATCAACTAACATACAAACAGCTTCTTACCACCTATTAAATTATATATAATCCATCTGCTTGTCTAACACTAAATAACATTCCACACAACTATGTTCCTAATCGGTCATTATGATCAAATGGCCAGAATTACTGAATGTCCACAAAACTGTCAAATCTGCTGGGCATTTTCTGTACTGTTGGCTAGTTTTACTGCTATTGGCCAGGAATTACAGTGAATCCCTCAGCCCTCAACCAATTCTGACAGGCTGGCAGTCTCTTAGTCATGCACGCCTCTGCATGTGATGACATTAGCCCAAAAAAAGCTAGTTGCCTCATGGTTTTGGCATCTTTTCAGGCTTGTTGGCTGTTGGTGAAGCACCCACCTAGAGGAGAAAACACTGAGAGAAGAAAGGAGCCACTTTTGAGATTTTAAGTATTTTTCCTCTGTTTATTTGATAAGTTTTTCTGCATAGCTGCCTAGCTTGAGCATTTTCTGGCTTGTTAAACTTGATTTCTGCATTAGTAGCTGTATTTAGAGCACAACCAAAAGCTCTTTACTGAATTTCCTGTTTGCACTTAATTTTAAAATCGTTTTTTTTTCTCAAAACTTGCATATTTTCTGTCTTTGGCCCAGCACTCTTGTGTGGGGTCATTTACTGCACTGTTATAACTTGACATTACTTGCGAACCTCTGCTATCTCTGAGAAAACAAAAACAAAAAAAAAATCTTGCTTTTTTCCCACTTTTCTGAGATTTAAAAAAGTTCAAGTTACAGGCATGCTGCTCTTGAACTGTTTTGTAAGTTTCTGTGAGGCCATTTTTGCTTGGGCTAAAGGAAAGTCTCTCTGTTGATCAGTGGCAGTGAAAAACATTGAGCTGCTTCCCTGCCCCCCGTGGGAGTGGTTACTGACTTGAAACTGTAGTTTTATTGGCCAAAAGGGGTCATTTCCAAAACTCCTTCATCTTCCTCTCTTAAAACCTAGTTGCCTCATGGTTTTGGTGTCTTTTCAGGCTTATTGGCTGTTGGTGAAGCACCCACCAAGAGGAGAAAACACTGAGAGAAGAAAGGAGCCACTTTTGAGATTTTAAGTATTTTTCCTGTTTATTTGATAAGGTTTTCTGCATAGCTGCCTAGTTTGAGCATTTTCTGGCTTGTTAAACTTGATTTCTGCATTAGTAGCTGTGTTTGGAGCACAACCAAAAGCTGTTTACTGAATTTCCTGTTTGCACTTAATTTTAAAATCATTTTTTTTCGCAAAACTTGCATATTTTCTGTCTTTGGCCCAGCACTCTTGTGTGGGGTCATTTACTGCACTGTTATAACTTGATATTACTTGTGAACCTCTGCTATCTCTGAAAAAACAAAAACAAAAAAAAATCTTGCTTTTTTCCATTTTTCTGAGATTTAAAAAAGTTCAAGTTACAGGCTTGCTGTTCTTGAACTGTTTTGTAAGTTTCTGTGAGGCCATTTTTGCTTGGGCTAAAGGAAAGTCTATCTGTTGATCAGTGGCAGTGAAAAACATTGAGCTGCTTCCCTGCCCCCCGTGGGAGTGGTTACTGACTTGAAACTGTAGTTTTATTGGCCGTTTTGGGTCAATTCCTGGCTCTTTCCAGCCCCTGCTATCAAGCACGCTTTATAGTGCTTTAGCGCGATTTAGTGCGAAGTTGCCACTAGAGCAGCATCGGGCAGCGCTGGTTTAACAAGGTTAAACTTTTTCTGGCTCCATAAAGTCTGTTCTTCATTTTTTCCCTTAGAACTGCTCTACTAGTAATCTAAACAGTATATCCCTTAACTAAAAAGCGCAGCACTTGTTCCTAAAAGCTTTTTTTTTTCTTAAAAAAAAAAAAAAAAAAAAGCTCAGCACTTGTCTTAAAAGCATCTTCTTTTCAGGTTTAGCACTTCTGTATTATACATAGTCCCTCACTAGCAACCCCCCCCCCCAGGAGTACCCACTTCCTTACTAAGTCCTCTCTTATTCAGTCACACCCCTAACTTCTAAATTTCTCTAGCATGTCGAAGGGCCAGATGCTGGCGTCCTCTCCTGTCCAGTTGGTGAATTTGGGAATATTGAGGCAATGTTACAATTGCCTCATGTACACTGACAACCCTCTCCTCCTCCCAAATAACACAAATACTTGCGAGAGATGCAGCTATTTAGCCAAACTGGAGGCTGAGCTCTCTCAACTCAGGACTGGCAAGACCAGACAGGAGGAGAAGGCAACTACACACACCACAAAACCAGTCTCACATAATGCTATCACAACAATGAATCAAACACATAAACACACAAAGTCATACTCGGAGGATCTGAGCAAAAATTTACCTAAACAGCAGAGGCCTCCAAAGCAGACACCCAAGCAACTGCCACCTCATAACACACCACAGGCAACACATAAACCACAAAATCAGTGTGCAAAGCAGTCACAGCCCTTAAGGCCAAATACAACACCAAACATACTTGTCATAGGTGACTCCATAGTCAGACACACTGATGTCCCACTCACCAGGCTGAACAAGGAGAGGGTCACAGTAAGCTGCCTATCGGGCGCTAGAATCCGCCACATAACACAAGCACTCGGGTCACTCCACAGCAAGTACAAATATGACACAGTCATTGTCCATGCTGGTGTGAACGACCTGAGACGTACCTCCCTGGACTACATGAAAAGAGACATAGAGGAGCTCTCTGATTATGTAGCCCAGGCAGGTATGACCCTGACCCTGAGCAGTATCCTTCCTTCACCAAGAATGATGCCACAACATAGAGACAAGATGATCAGCTTTAACAATTGGCTTAATTTCTGGTGTCATTCAAAGGGGATCCAGTGTCTGTCTGCCTTGGATGACATGCTTGACAAGCCACGCTGTTTCTCAAGGGACAGCTTGCACCTGTCACCCCTGGAATTCCGGATATTGGCTAAGGCTCTTGCCACCCCCATAGTGCCTTTTTTAGGCAAGGCTCAAATTCTAAACCTACCACCCTAGAAAACAAAAATGAGAAGAAACTAAGGGTAATGCTGCTCAATGCCAGAAGTCTAAATCTCAAAATGCACACACTCGAGGCCCTTCTCAGTATGGAGAACATCGATGTCTGTGCTGTGACTGAAACCTGGTTCAAGGCTCCTGAGAGCACCCCGCCACTATCAGGTTTTACCTCATATCATGCGTTCCGGCCCCAAAACCCGGGCCACACCACAAAAGGAGGGGGTGTATCCATATTCATCAAGGATACCCACACCTCCAGGTTGGTGGCAACGCATAAGCATCGGAAACCATCCAGGTGCAATTAACCATAGGCAAAACTGCTCTACAATTTGTAGCATGCTACAGGCCACCCTCTCAAACTCAGGAACCCCACACAGCCTTCCTGAAGACACTGGGAGGTATAAATGTATCTCCAAACACCATTATATTGGGTGACTTCAACTACCTGAATATAGACTGGGAACATTACTCAAGCCCCAACTTTCTAGCCCAAAGGTTCCTGGAGTTCATAAATTCAAATGCCATGGAACAACTAGTCACCGTTCCCACAAGAGGAGAAAATATACTAGATCTCATCATCACAAACATGGGGACAAAATGCTCCACACCGGAAGTATATCCCTCATTGGTGAGATCAGATCACAAACTAATCTCACTGGAAATCCACATCCCACCCCCACCCTAAACAAAAAAGACCACAGTGAAGAACTTCTCTAAAGCAAACTTCACACTACTCAAGACTGGTGGGGTATCCTTCAAGGCCCCGAGCCAGTGGAAACCACAACCCAAGCTGTGGAAGCCCTTACAAATGCCTTCTACGAACACCTCCAGGACTGCATGGATCAGGCAATCCCTAATAAAACCAAGACTCTTTCCACCAAGGGCAAACGTCCAGTCTGGTGGACCCCAGCCATAAACAAACTTTACAATAAGAGGAGAAAGCTGTTACATGATAGAGCAAAATCCATAAAAGAGAAGACACCCTTGATCATTATTAGTAAAAAAATACGAGCACTCATAAAATCATCCAAGGCCAACTTTGAGAGAAAAATTGCCATAGATTCAAAAGACAATCATAAGGCCTTCTTCAGCTATGTTAGAAACCTGGGTGGAAACTCCCAGATATGCTCAGAATTAGTCCAAAATGATACAAAAATCACTGAACCCACAGACATTGCCAACATACTGGCAGACAGGTTCAGTGCAAACTTCACTCCCCTCTCCCCCCCAAAAGGAGAGATAACTATCCCAGCGGAGTGTAGCCTCCCAGACATCTCAAATGCGCAGGTGAAAGCTGCTCTCTCTAAAGCTAAAAACACAGCATCAATGGGACCGGATGGTGTCCCCGGCTGTGTGCTACACGAACTCAACGAGGAACTAAACCCGCATATAAGGCAGCTGTTTAATCTTAGCCTTACCACAGGATACGTGCCCAAGGAGTGGCGTACGGCAACTGTGGTCCCACTCCACAAAGGCGGTGCCTCTACGGACACTGATAATTACCGCCCCATAAGATTAACAAGCCTGGTCTGCAAAGCTATGGAGAGGATCATAATGGAACTCATAAACAAAGACATAGGGGACTTGCAGACATTGGACCCGACCCAGTTTGGCTTTGTCAAGGGCAGATCATGCCTTTTGAACTTGGTCGACTTCTTCGAAACAGTCACCAAGGCTATTGATGAGGGAAAGGCAGTCCATACAGCCTACCTTGACCTTGCAAAAGCTTTCAACACAATACCCCACTCGGGTATTATAGAGAAACTTACCAGCTTAAATGTAAACCCATATGTCACAAGATGGGTTGCAAACTGGCTAAAGGACAGACTCCAAGCCGGTCACAAGTGGTGTCCCACAGGGCTCAGTCCTTGGCCCCCTGTTGTTCGGCATCTACTTCTCAGAAGTACAGGCAAACATAGGAGGACTATGGCTGACAAAGTTTGCAGATGACTGCAAACTGGGCGCCATAGTGGAAAGTACATCGGACACAGATATCCTTCAGAGGGGTCTCACGGAAACTGATAGCTGGTGCCAGAGCCATGGCCTGAAGTTAAATGCCAAAAAATGTATAGTCATACCCTTCGGGAAAAACAAGGTAACCCCAAGCTACCATATAGGTGGCAATCCATTAAGCACAGAAGAGGTTATCAGGGACCTGGGGACCCAGGTTGACAGTGGCCTTTCTTTTGACAATCACATTGCTAAAGTGGTTAGAAAGACCTTCTACATTGCCCACCTGATCATGAAGGGATTCACATCCAGATCAAGTGAGGTCATTGTTCCCCTGTACTCTTCATTTATCAGACCAATGATCGAGTACAATGCCCCATTCGGGATGTATCTCACCCGACACCTGCAACAATTGGAGAGACCCCAAAAGTTCCTCACCAAAAGGATAAAGGGACTCCAAAATCTGTCATATGCTACCAGACTTAAGAAACTCCAGCTCTATTCAGTCGCATACCGCCTGCTCAGAGGTGACCTGTGCCTGACATACAAGGCCATGTCCAACCCGGAATTAATGGACATGCTCCACCTCAAAAAATCCAAATCTACCAGATCCACTAGAGCAAGCGACTTAAACCTTAGCACAGATATAAATAGGACATGCTGGAGGGATAGATTTGTCACCCAGAGACTCCCTATGCTGTGGAATAAAATCCCGGTCCATGTGAGGCAGAGCACCTCGCTGGCTCTGTTCAAGAGAAATCTTGACCGGTGGATGGGAGATCGTAGGTTTACCCCGGGAATCATCTCTGTGTCACTGCTGGACAGAGGCACAACAAACTAATGGGTACAGTATTTTTTAACATAAGGGGTGGCGTAAGCCACAAAACTTTGGGCTAGGCTTATAAATGCCTTAGGGCAGATAGCCTAGTATAAACCTATGAACCTATGAACCTGTTACCATGTTACTAAGTCCTGGATACTCCTTATCTCTGTCCATTAGGGTAAACGCTTCCCTCCCATCCTTCAAAACCATTCTGACAGACCTTCTAGCCAAATGCAGGTGATAAACTATGCTTAAATGTGGAGAAATATCTGTTCATACCTTATATCTCCATACTATCCCTTCTTCAATTACTTTCTTACTTCTATCAATTTGTCTCCCCAGGCTCTCTCTCTAATTATACCATAAGCCTGTTTTTTTTATAATTTTGTATTGCAATTAATATTTGTATTATAATAATTTTAATTTCTCTATAAACTGGCTAAAATTATTCTATTAGATCATTGTCATATAATTTGTATCTATTCTTAACCAATGTTTTCATGTTATGTCTAATTTGGTATAATTATTTTAAACTTTATTTGTTTTTTTGTATTATTTTTAAAGAATGTAAAATTATTATTCTTAAAATATTTTATAACACTTTGGTGTTTTTACCCCCGAGCATCTGCTGAAATTGGGTTCCTACCCAGTTTGACTTTCCCAGTAATCAAATGTCAATAAAAATAGTAAAATAAATAAATAAATAAGAATTCCAGTTGCCCCAGACAATCTGAGGTCCATTTTGGACAAGACAGACTGCTCTAACAGAAGAAGATTCATCGGACCTTGATAACTTTAACATGTTGAGTATAATTAATTCTAAAACAAATATGCTTCTGAAAGTGAGCAGTACACTTTAACTATACCGTATTGCTTCCATTATATCCCTTTTATATGAGATATTATATTCTTATCTCATCTTTAATACATCACTGCAGAGCTATACGCTTGTCTGCTAGAGGGTAATGCTTCTGATATTAATTAGTCCTACTAAATAACCTATGGCACATTGTCCTGTCAAACCCATTGTTATGTCCTTCTGGAAAACAAGTAGCAAAACTGTCGGGTAACATCCAGCATTTTTGGAATTGTACATTAACTTCCAGAATAATGCTCTATCTTCTTCCAAGAGTAGCCCCCATCCCAGACTGTGCAGGTTTCTAAATAAGACATATTTTAATATACCTCACAACATATGCTTCAGTATAAAAACTCCTCACTCATATGACAGGTTTAGCCACACAGAAACAAAAGGCATTTTGTATAAGAAAACAATATCTGTATCTTAATAAAATGAAAGCATACTATGGTAAATATGCCAGACTTTTTATTTTTTTGATTAAACTGCAGCATGACTCACTGTACAAAATCAATACATTAATCCTAAAACATGTATACTGTGCAATATATGTCATGGGCAAGGCTGTGTCCTTGGTGAACAAAACACTTATCAGAGTACTAAACATCTTCAGTTTACAGTGGAATCATTTGTTACTGTCTTTCCAGTTATTTTACTTTTTAACAGTTTTACCTGTGCATGTTGACTGTTCACTTTCTGATGTAAGTATTATCTGCTGCCTGTGAAATGTTGATCTCAACCACTGCTATAAGTTATTATAGCAATAACCCAAGCCTGGGTGTGGGTAATGCTGGATTTACCCACGGTTGGCATGGTTTGGTCCCGAGGGACCAAACAAAGACAACCGTGGGTAAATCCAGCATTACCCACACCCAGAAGTGGTTATTGCTATTATCTAATGACATTATTTAAGAAAAGAAATAATTACTTTTCTTAAATAATGGCATTGTATAATGCCTCTTTGCTGCCCTTCCGCAGCTGTCTGGTGTTCCGCGGCAGTTCTGATGTACTGCGCATGCCTACGCAGTACATCAGAGCTGTGGGCAAAAGCAACGGAGAACGCAAGATCTCCGTTGCTTTTTACTGTCTCGCTATGTTAAATGGGCTTAACATAGCAAGACAGGTTTAAAAAAAAAGCAACGGAGATCACAAGATCTCTGTTGCTTTTTACACACTGTGTTGCTATGTTAAAGGAGTTTAACATAGTGAGACAGCTTTAAAAAAAGCAACGGAGATCTGCGTTGCTTTTTTTAAACCTGTGTCGCTATGTTAAACTCTTTTAACATAGCGAGACAGTGTTTTATACTAACGGAAAAAGTCCGGGCGACCGGACCTTTTTCTGTTAGTATATTGTGGGATTTACAACGGGCACTCTGGTTGGGCTGGCCAATCAGCGTGCACGTTTTAGTGGAGGCATTGTATAATACACTATAATGCTGAAAACAACATAATTTCTTGGCTGTGCCTGACAACTGTTCAAATGTTCAGTTAGCTTTATAAATAAAATAATACTATAAATGCTGTTCCCATTTGTAATGCTGGTGGTATAGTGTTGTCAGCACACACCCTGTTATTTCTGAATGATGCTTGCATTGCACCTTATTGTTCATTAATACTTTTCAATAGCAGTGTACAAAATGTTAATGAAAAGAATAAAACATTAAGACTTATCAGAATAGTATGTCTAGATATTGTTATTTAAATTACCTGTGAAGTAAATTATCAGGGGAGTCTTGATTTCTGATAGCATATGAAAAGCCTAGTAAATGTGTTTAGCTCTTAATATACAAGGGCAGTTTAAATAGTAGAAATCCTCTTGGAGTTATTTTGAAAAAACTGGTATTCATATAATATCTGGATGTTATACGCAACCTGTCTGACTGTAGAGAAAAACATCTTCAGTAATACTGCCTAATTTAAGATTCTGAAAGGTCATAGAAGGCAATGCCACATAAGTTAAACCTTTGAACTTAAAACAACTTGGTAGACAAAGAGTAACTTTTGGGCATTATAAAATACAGGTGGGCTGCTTTGACTACACTGAAATACGTACTAGTTATTTTTACTTATTTTAGGTTTTGCTTTAGAAGGAATATCTTAAAGAAAATTGTCAAAGCTGAAACCATACACTGTGTTTATTTTTAACATGACCCAAAGTTAAAATTGCAGTGCATTATTTTTTATCAGGAATGCATACAACCATATTTACTGAGATTTTTACCACAATTACTGTGTTGTAAGGGATAACAGATGGAATAATGACTTCTACAATGCATAGGATAAAAAGTAAGCTCTATTTCACAAATAGCAAAGTAGACAGTAATAATGCAAAATAATTGTTTAATGATGTAATTATTTTTCCTTACTGCAGTAGCAGTTCCTGCAGGGCATTTTCAAATATAAATTACCCCAAGTATTTGAAATGTGGAGCTTTCCTGCTTTCAAACCAAAGTGTTAACATTTGGAATTGCAGTGTAGTTGGATTCCCCTGTCTGCTTAACCCAGAGAGGATCATATTATTAATTGCTCCTGTCTTAATCCGCCCTTTAGGCTATAGATAGAGTTAGTTATCCAAGCTCAAGGAGAAAAACATTTGCAGCTTAGAGACTGTTTTTGGAGTTGACCAGGGAAGACTTTCATTCCACTCAAATGCACCATTTAAATAGATTAAAAATACTTAACACTTAAATATATAAGAACTCTCTACCATGGTGTAGTAGGTCACAGACAATGAACTGAGGGTAACAATGCACAGTGCTCATACTACTCTTTGACTTAGATTTAGGATAAAGAAACAAATTAAAGACAAAAATGATGTGGAATTTCAGGAAAGTGAATGATGATTGGTCTGCAGTCCAATATAGAGGTGAAGAGCTGGATATGTGCACCAGAGATGGAATAATCAGGACTGTGGGTATAGTTATGATGGAGAGGGAAAAGGCTTTACTGGAAAAGCTCATCCAGACTCTGCCACAGCTTGCTGTGAGAGAAAGGTCACATTGTTTTTGATTTCTTTAATTTTGTATTACTTTATTGCTTTTTTATTTTTATACTGTGATTTGTTTTCTTTTCACTGTGCTTTACTTGTATTCTGCTTTTAATTGCATATTAAAACTTGGACAGAGGCCACAGCTATGTCTATTGTGAGCCAGACAGAAATTAGAACAGGTCAATTAAGGAGTCACACAGAAGTTAGATCAGGTCAGTTAAGGTTAATCATCTGTGAACTGAAGGGGTAGAGCTAGGAACTAAATCTTCTATTTAAGGGGTAAAATAAAACATTTCAAAGCTTTACTGGAAAAGCTCACCCAGAGTCTGTTACAGCTTGCTGTGAGGGAAAGGTTAGTTTGCTTTTTATTTCTTGTATTTTGTATTACTTTATTCCCTTTTTCTGTTTTGTATACTGTGATTTGTTTTATTTACAATGTGTTTTCCTTGTATTCTGCTTTTAATTGCATATTAAAACTTGGAAAGGGAACACAGTTATGTCTCTTGTGAGTCAAAATATTTTTTCCAGTCTCCCACACTATTGCTGTTGTGTTCTTAAACACAACTGTCATTCTAGTTGCCTGCCCCTTATGTTAATTTGACCACATATCTCCTTTCTCCCCTTTCACTGGCTTTTGTGAGTTAGCAGAAAATTATCATTTTGTGAAATCACCCTCCTTCAACTATATAAATGTATTGGCCATTCCACTGTATTCCATAGAACCAGAATACAAAAGTGTCCACCCCCTTTCAATCTATCTTACTCTTTTTAAATTAGTGGATCTGCACTTAAACAGCTAAAACTAAGTTTCCTCCTTTCATATCTAACTGCTTAGAGCAGACTGTAGTATTTAGGATATTAACAGATTTTTTCCATCTTACCTTTAAACATCTATTCCAAGACCACCAGTTATTTGAGAGCCCACATTCTGCTTCTCAGTAGTCACCTTGGGATTAGTGTTTCTATTTTCTCCTGGTGAGAGAAGAAACATAGGGACATTATTTCCTGGAGACTGCTGATTACTAGAAAGCCTTATAACTGCTTTATAGGTGACAGCTTGGAATTTGTGTTTCTATTCTGTTAATGGGGAGAGAAGGAGCAGAGTGCATTGATTCCTGACTGTTTCTGGTTAGACAGTGAATCTTTGTGCTTAACGTTTCTGATTGACCTGGTTACTATTCAAGTCATCTACCAGGAAAAGGCTACAACAAACCTACAGACCCTTGCATCATCTAGGACAAGACTGTGGGTCACCAAACAGGCTGTGGCCTGCTTCTTATCTTAGGATTGGTGCAAATTGTTTTGCTTCTGATGACAGAAGAAGCAAAGGACCATTTTTACCTAGCAGAGAGAAGCTGTGGCCATTCATGTCACACCCTGCTTTTCATCATTCTTGACAAGCTAATTCTTTGTTTTTAGCAAGTACTGCTTGATATGTTTCTAACTTCTGAATATCTGCCTAAATACTTCATTCTTAAATTTTCAGGGTCTACATATTAGATTTCCCACAAGTGTTTGGCAGTAATCTGTACAGACTCAGACACCTTGAGTGAAAATTTTTCCTGTAAAAGCACAAATTAAATTTCTCCAATACCTAGTTGCACACAGGACAATTAGTTTGCATTCACAAACACTGTCCCCATAGTTGTAAACTGTATACCCCTGACATTGATTGACATTCTCACTCCAACTGTCTAATCAATAAAAAAGGATCTGTTGCCATGGATACAAACTTTCCTACTGTCTCCGTTACCAGCTTGGTGGATACGGGCATCCTGAGGCAATGTCAAAATTGCCTCATGTTTGCTGACAACCATTTAATTCTCAAACAGATATGATGTATGAGAGATGCATTTACACAATGTCACTGGAGGCAAAGCTCTCCCATAACAGTACTCCTAATGTCAATAAGGTTGTCAGTAGTAGATACGATCCACCCATCTCACACAACTCAAAGCAGACATATCGACCCACATATGCTGAGGACTTAAATATTGTTGTCTTTTGGCTTTTCCTGGTTATGGGTCGCCACAGCAAAACTCCGGTCCGCTAATGATTGGCAGTAGATTTTGATGAACGCCGAGGTGCCAGCTCGACATTCAACCTTCAATGAAGGCACACCCATTTACGCATGTCTTTTGAATGCCCACACAACCACGGGGAGGACATGCAGACTCCACACAGAAGGCACTCCTCGCACTCCAGCCGAGAATCGAACGGGATGCTGAGGCACTTAAATGTAACCTTCCTAAACCAGAAAGATCTTCTAGATGAACTACACATATTTAATACTCTCAGCAGCCCCAAATGCACTCTTTCAAAACAACACCCACATCAACACATAGAACAACATTTCATGGAGCCACTACCTTTAAGCCCATAAGGCAAGTGACCACACAATCCAACATTCTAGTCATTGGAGACTCCATCATAAGACACATTTATGTCCCTCTCAACAGGCTGAATAAGGTGAAGGTTATGGGCAGTTGCTTATCAGGGGCTAGGATCCATCACATTACGCACACACCCAGGACCACAAGTACCAATATGACTCAGTCATAGCCCATGTGGGAGCAAACAACTTGAGACATATCTCCCTAGACAATATGAAGAAAGACATCATGGAACTCTCAGAATACGTGCCTCAGGCTGGTATATGCCTAGCATTGAGCAGCATTTTACTTTCTCCAAGGATGATGCTACAATTTGAACATAAAATGATTGACTTTAATAATTGGCTTAGTTTCTGGTGTCATTCTAAGGGAGTGCAATATTTGTTAGCATAGAAGGAGATGGTCAACAGATGCCACTGCTTTGCCATGAATGATTTGCACCTCTCCCCTCTAGGCTTTCAAATGTTAGCTAAAACATTATTTTCCCGCATAGTGCCTTTTTTAGGCAATGCCAAACGGAAAGCACTCCCAGCATAGCAAATCAGAACCACAAAAATCTAAAGGTATTACTGCTCAATGCTAGGAGTCTAAACAAAAAAATCAACTGCTTAAAAACTCTTTTCACCCTACAGAATGCTGATGTCTGTGTGGTCACTGAGATATGGTTTAAAGCAGCAGAGATCACACCAACAGTGCAAGGTTATAATGCTTTCCACACATTTAGACCAGCTACTTCACAGGCAGGGACTAACAGTGGAGATGTCTCTATTTACATCAAAAATAAATATTCTTCAAGGCTGGTCAATAGGACAATGCATCTGAGAGGCTCCATGTTCAAATAACCATATGCAAAATCCAGTACCACTTCCTTGCCATCTATAGGTCCCCATCTATGACCCAGGAAACCCATACCATTTATTTAAACTTATTAGAAACACTAACTATCCAACCCAATACCACATTCATGTGTGATTTTAATTACCCCACTATTGATTGGGAATCCTATATGGCACTACATACAGGCACAGAGATTCTTGGATTTTGTAAAACAAACTCCCTGGGCCAGGTAGTCAATACACCAACCAGGGGTGCAACCATACTGGATCTGGTCCACACTAATATGGGACAGTCCTGCACACACCCTACTGTAATGTCTTCCCTGGTAAGGTCTGACCACAAAATGGTCTCCTTTGAAGTAAAAATAAAACCTTGTCCCCGAGCTAAAACTCGAATATTCAGGAACTACTCAAAGGTTAACCTCCTGCTATTACTTGATAACCTGACAAAATTCCAAGCCCTCATAAACCCTGAGAACACTACTGTCTATGCAGAACTGTTCACAGAAACCCTGTACAAGCATGCTCATAGGTGCATAGAGGCAGCTGTACCCACCAGGAAGAAGTACAGAACTAACTCAAAAAACAAGCCACCTTTTTGGAATCACAAAATCAATAGGCTGTATAACAGAAGGAAGAAAATTATGTCAAAAATTAGGAGGTGCAGCACCCAGCAGGATAAAAGCACTGTCATCAAACTAAACAAATAACTCAGAGGACAAATAAAGTCTACTAAAGCCAAATGTGAGGTAAGTTTTGCCTCCCAGGCCAAGCACATCCACAACATATTCTTTAGCTTTGTCTGCAACCTCAAAGGCAATACACAATTACATGTAGAGCTCATTGAAAATGGAGCCACCTATGCTGAGCCAGAAGATATAACAAACCTCCTGGCTGATAAATTCTTCTGCAACTTTACCCCACTCTCCCCCTTAACTTTCCTTCAGGAAATACTATCAATATAACTCTCCCTACTATCAATAGGGAGCAGGTCCTTAATGCTCTTTCTAACACCAACAACACTGCATCACTAGGCCCAGACAATATCCCAGGATGCCTTCTAAATAACATGAAATATGACCTATCAGTGCCTCTAGAATTACTATTTAACTTTAGCCTCCAAACAGGCTTTGTGCCTCATGAATGGAGAACTGTAACAGTCATCCCACAGCACAAAGTGGATCTATCTACAGACCCTGGAAATTACAGACTCATAAGTCTCACTAGTCTTATATGTAAAGCCATGGAAAGCATTATCACTGAAATGATTAAAGCCATGGAAAGCATTATCATGGAAATTATTAATAGAGACAAACTCAAGAGGTTAGGTACAAACTCATATGTCACCAAGTAGATAGCCAACTGGTTCACAGACATGACCCAGAAAGTTAGAATTGGAGAGTCTACCTCTACAAAGTGGCTAGTCATGAGTGGATTCCCTCAGGGATCAGTCCTTGGACCACTTCTTTTTGGCATTTATTTTTCTGAAGTCAAGGCCAATGTCAGTGGTTTCTAGCTGACTAAATTTGCAGACAATTGCAAATTAGGAACTGTCATTGAATCCCACATTGATACAAATGTTCTCCAGGAGGTGCTGACACAGACAAACAACTGGTATCAGAGCCATGGACTAAAACTGAATGCTAAGAAATGCATAATAACATCCTTTGGGAAGTCATCCACCCCTGATAACTATCATATTGACAACACACCCCTTAGATTTGACCCAGTAGTAAGGGACTTAGGGACACACATAGATAGTAATCTAGCCTTTGACCATCATGTGTCTACAGTAGTAAGGAAATCATTCTATATTGCATAATTTATAAACAAAGGTATGGCACCTAAGCCCAAGGAAGTAATTGTTCCACTGTATTCGGCATTCATCAGACCCATCATTTTGTACAATGCCCCTTTGGTATGTACCTAACCAGGCATATACAACAAGTGGAACGTCCACAGAAGTTCCTCACTAAAAGAGTAAAGGGCATAAGTAAAATGTCCTGTGCAGACTGCCTCAAGGCCCTATCCCTGTATTCTACCTCCTATAGGTTTTTGAGAGGAGATCTATGCCTGGTATACAGGGCATTATCAGACCTCACTCTGATGGATCTCCTGCATATCCACAAAATAAACAGCATCAGAATTATCCATTCTAAAGACATAAACCTTGCCTGTGATATAAATAGGAACTGTTGGTGAGACAGGTATGTATCTCAGAGACTACCCCATCTAGGAACAAGCTCCCCTTCCATGTAAAGCAGAGTTCCTCCCTAACCCAAGTCAATTGCAACTTGGAGAATTGGATGGGGAACAGGAAACTCATCCTTGGTTTGGCACCTATGTCTCTAATGGACTCAGGCAGCCTGTAAATGGTTCATCTCACAGGCCCCTGCTTGCAATTGTTTCATCTCCCAAACCCCTGCTTATACTTGTCAATGGTATCAGAACTTGTCACAGATTTAGGATGCATGGCAAGGCTTAAAAAGGCCCTTGTGGTTGTTAGCCTAGTAAACACCTATGAACCTATGGAAAAAAATGAGAAAGTCAAACTGACAATTTAGGAATGGGAGACTAACAATTATGGTAAACTACAGGACATACATAACATGGAGATAGAGAGAGGAAGTAGTAAGGCACAGTGCAAGGAGTCACACATTATAATGAAGAGTGGTGGACATCAATGGAGATTTTCTAAATAATGTTGAAAGAAAATGTGAAGAAAACGAAAACACTGCCATCTGTGTTAGCATGTCTGGCAGGAGATTTTTGTATATTCTGGATTAACTGGTATGGTATGCCAGCATGTCTACTCTTGAAAATGTAAATAAGTTATAAAACTTTCAGTATTTCCCTGTTTACAGAATGTAAACAGAATGTTTAGAGAATCTGTCAGTGTTTTGATGCATTTCTAATTATGCATGTTTGAGAGGGACATTCTAAAGTACTGTAGAGAATCAGCTGGACAGTGAGTGATGTCGTCAGAATGTTCCTGGTTGCTAAGTGATTATTTCAATAGCCGATTGCCAGGAAAAATAACTTTTTCAACCAGGTGACTGTTGTATTTTAAATTAAGGCAGTTGAGACTGAAGTTTTGTCAAGTGCTGAGCAGTTTTGTGAAGTACAGTCAGTTCCGGTGCTGTACAGTCAGTGGACATCCATGAGAGAGAACTCACCAAAAACTGTAAGCTTGCTGTTATGTGTTAGATTAGATCAGGGACAGTATTCTTTAGTTAGATTAGGAAAGCTTAGTTATTAAGCTACACTTTTGTCTAGAATGATGGACTCCTATCCTTACATTTCCAGTGACTGAATGATGGTGTTTATTGAAAGGTATTTATTTATAGTCTTGTAATCATTTTTCTTATTATGAAATGTTTTTCATTACTTTACAATGTGGCTGCAAATCAGTGTTTTTCTTTAGAGATTACAAGGTGCTTATACTTGTTTGATACTCCCCAGGTCCCCTCGAAAGCCTGGCTGTTGCGGTCATAGCTATCAGTTATTTCTGATATTTAAATTTCATAATTGGACACCCCTTTATAATGGCATGAAGACACTCTGATTGGTGGCAGCATTACTATATTATTTTGGGGAAGGGACACAGCTAGAAATCTGTGTCAGGCTTTCCCAGAAGTGTTTGGATGTGTGTGAATCAAATTTACTTTTAGCATGAGTGTACCAGAGGTCTTAAACTGGGGCACATTGCTCTGACGTCTATACTAAGAAAATACATTTGGGGTAGACATAGGTATAGAATCCAGTCCCAGGAAAATAGAGCATGTTCCCGTTGTGCTCTTAGGAGAAAACTGTGAAATATTACTTCTGTTTAAGTGACAGTGTCATATTGGAGTCAGTAGTGAGGACTGAAGCTCCTTAGTTACTGGCCCAGGATAGTAAGGGATGCCATTTAAATATTGGCAGTCTGGTAGAATATAGCCAGACATCACAGAAACACTGACCTGATCAGACTGAATAAAGATGGGTGAGAGATCAGAGAAGTCAAGGAAAAAGATACATGCAATGAATACTGTTCATTTCATAAATGAAAAATAGGTTGCCATGCTGAAACATGGCAAAAGTAGAGTACAAGAATCAGTGGATGCATAAGAGGATAAAGACAGAGGAAGTTGAAAGAGAATTGTCTGCTATAATGGAAGACAATAAACAGGAAACACAATGGGTTCCAGTGGTGGAACCCTTGTATAAGACTGGTAGTGCAAGAAAACATTTAAGAAACAATAGGCCCATTCATCTAACAGGTGTAAAATCATGGATGCAAATTTGCAAGAAAAAAAAAAAGAATATATGCTTCCATAGAAGGCAACCACCCTCAAGACAACAAGCAGTTTCCTGGCTAGAAATACTGGCCAGTTAACCCTCATATAGTTTTATCATTAGGTTACAAAACAACCTGACAAACAAGTACCAATACTTATGGTCTACCTTGGCAGTAAATTTATGTGTCTAGGGTAAAACGCATACTGAACCATATCAAAAGAAGATAGCAGTTACAAGAAAGATATCAAGAATAAGACTAGATAACTAATGTGAGGTGAGGTTTATTTATCATCTGAGATTAAATACATGGCTTCTGAAAAGTACTCATCATAGTTTTATAGGTTCACAGGTGTTTTACTAAACTAATGAACACCAGGACCTTTTTAAGCCTAGCCATGCATCCCAAATCTCTGACAAGTTCTCTTACCCTTGAGAAGTATAAGCGGGGTCTTGGGAGTGGAAACATTGACAAACTGTGGCCTGTGAGATAAACCATTTACAGGCCTCCTGTGTCCATTAAAAACATAGGTGCCAGACCAGGGATGAATTTCCTATTCCCCATGCAATTGTCTAAGTTATGTTTTAATTGGGTTAAGGAGGAACTCAGCTTTGCAAGGAAGGGGAGCTTGTTACAAAAAAGGGGTAGTCTCTGTGGTATGTACCGGTCTCTCCAGCAGGTCCAATTTATATCACATGGAAGGTTTATGTCTTTAGAACAGGTAATTTTGGTGTTATTTGTTTTGTAGATAAGTAGGAGGTCCATCAGGCTGGGGTCTGACAATGCCTTGTATGCCAGGCATAGATCTCCCCTCAACAGCCTGTAGGAGACAGAATACAGGGGTTATAGCTCTCAACCTTCCATCTCCAAAATGAGGAACACTCACCTTCATAATGTGGAACAAATGGGCAAAATGTGGAACACATACTAATTGCTTATTAACAACTTCAACAAGGAAGGTGATATGATGGTTAAAATATGCTGGTTTTATTCATAAAGATCATCCTTTAATGAATTAATATGATTAATTTCTATTTACCATAGATACCATGGAGGAACACTCACCTTCATAATGTGGAACAAATGGGCAAAATGTGGAACACATACTAATTGCTTATTAACAACTTCAACAAGGAAGGTCATATGATGGTTAAAATATGCTGGTGTTATTCATAAAGATCATCCTTTAATGAATTAATATGATTAATTTCTATTTACCATAGATTTCACTTAAAAAAATTCTTAACACTGAATTTGTGACAGATTCTTTTAATGTGGAACTTTGAGGAATGACAGGGATAGGGTCTTGCGGTGGTCTGCATAGAGCAAGTTACTTATGCTCTGTATTCTTTTCACAAGAAACCTCAGTGGATGTTCCAGTTGTTGGATGTCATCAAATCATATTGGCATTATTTATTTATTTTATTTAATATTTGTTTACTGAGAAAGTCCGACTTTGAACAAGCCAATTTTCAGTGGAGGCCTGAGGAGAAATGCTCCAGTCGCATGTGTTTGTAACATGGGAGAAACGCGGAACACCCGGAGGAAACCCACACAATCAGAGGGAGTTCATGCAGAATCCACACAAAATCCACCCCAGCCGAGAGTTGAACTGGAGAACCTCTTACTGTGAGGCAACAATGGAAAACAGCTGCACCACTGCACCATCCATTATTTTTGTAGACTTTTTTTTTGCATATATAACTCTTTTTATTCAGTATTTGTATGCTAGAGTTTGCTTTAAGATTCTGCTTCATTTTCGTTTGCCTACTTGTGTTGACTGTTTCTTGTACTCTAGTCCAAAGTCTGAGATTGTCTTTTGGCTGTAAAGTGATGTAATGTTTCTTCTGAATTAGATGGAATACTGTTGCACATTAGAAATTGGTGACTTAATCTAGCCAATGTTTATTCAAGTTAGAAAAAAAGACAGCTCCACAGGTTAAACTGTATTCATGCATTTCTTTTTCTATGTGAGGTTTCTTTGCTAAATATCTAGTTATATAGCTGTCTGTTGATAAAATTACATTTTGTTTTCTTTTTTAGCATCAGCTGAAGGAAATGTGGTATCCTGAATTACAATTTTTTTCATACAGATATATGTGTGTGTGTTTATATGTATATATATATATATATATATATATATATATATATATATATATATATATATATACACATACATATATATATATATATATATATATATATGTGTGTGTGTGTGTGTGTGTGTGTGTGTGTGTGTGTGTGTGTGTGTGTAGTTGATAATCATAAGTTTGCTCTTAAACTGTTTTCTAAAACTTAAAGAGATACTTGGAGGATAGTGCTGTCTATATATTTATATTAATTAGAAAAAGCTTTATTTCTTCACTGTAAGTTCTTTTTCTTAGACTGTTTGCTTAATTTATTCAAGTTTATTCTTATACTTGTGGAATCTGTGTTATCACAATATTATTGATAAAAAAGTGAGGTTTAATACTCTAAAAATAAAACACTGAATAAGAGTATGAACAAAGCATGCTGATTTTAGTGGAAGTTTTTTTATTTTTTTGTTTTTTTTTAATCATGATGATCTCTGTACACATATCTGCAATATGTTAAGCTTAAGGTAGCTTTGTCTGAAGTGTTAGATATTAACTGGTTATAGTTTGACCTATTTTTATTTGCGTTAATATATCTGAAAATATATTTTTTCCAAGGCATCACAAACCTCTGGTTCATTTAAGTTATTTTTAAGTTAGTTGATCATATATCAGAGATAAATGGGTTAATTTCCAGTGCAATAAATATCTTAATTGTGGCTCGTTCATTCTCACAGGAAGTATCATATTGTGAATTGTTTTTCCAGAACAAATTCAGTACTCCTTCAGATATTACATCTGTGATGGTATGGTTATTAAAGTAATATGTTCTTGTTTTGTGAAAGGCCTTTTTGAATTTTTCGTATTTTCATTGACAAACTGATTTCTGAATAGTCAGACTGAAGTTTGATACCTGTATCATGTCTATATATTTTATCATTTGAAATATTTGTAGTAATGATGTAATCAATATAGAAGAATATTTTAATTTACAAATCAGTGTGGATATATTTTAAAGTATCAGGATTAATAACCCTATTGTTATTAACCACATTATTAACCTTCACTATATTACTTAGCTCTTCTTTATCAAGTCTGTACTATGGTACCAACATTTTTGGCCTATCCTGTTTATATTATTAACTTTATTGTAATTCCCTTCTAGAATAACAAATAAAAGGTCAATGTCCCTAAACCTTCCTGAAAATCTAAGCTAAAGGCAAGAATTCATGGACTTGTGTTGGCACTGAGCAGTTTCAGTCAGCATGGGTAGTGGAAATGTACAGGTTGATTGAGAGACATAGTTAAACAATGACACAGGACTCATAATAACACATCATGCAGAGTATTCTAATGAGTGCATAATAAACTGGAAATGAGTAAATTCACATGAATGAGATGCAGGAAGTCTACAAATGAAGAATCCCAAAATGTTACACTGATTCAGAAACAGTTAAAGATCAAGTGCAACGTTTTTTTTCTTTTACTGTTTCTTTTTGCTGCAAATGTGCTACCATTGGGAGAGTGGCCAAGATGTGCACTGACTAGCAGCAGTTTTTCCTAAATTGGCCACTTTATTCATTTCTGACAGGATTTAATATTCATAAACAATCATATTGGACTTATTTCTTCATACTTGGACATTTTAAACATATCCTAGGATTGTTTTAAAAATTATAAAATGTTTCTGAAATTTTCCTGTCAAAAACCTTCTGACAACATATCCCATCATCTCTAACTAAAGGATGAGCCACTCTAAGAACAATTCTATGGACTCTTCACTTAAGAAAGAACTTTTATCTTTGGCAACTAACATAAAAGAGATGTCACTGAAACTGGTCAAAATAGATACAAAAATAGATGTCTTTAAACAGAAATGTTCAAAACAAATGGACTTAATACATAAAGAACTACAACTACAGAAATCTCAGATCTCAGATATAGAACAATCTCTCAATGACGTAGATGGAAGATTACAAGAGGGAGAAAATAACACTGAATTTCTATTAAAACAGAACATTGCTCTCCAGAATAAACTAGAAGACCTAATAAATTGGTCATTTAGGAATAACATATGGATCTTTGGTTTACAAGACAACATTAAAGGAAACAACATAGTGAGTTTCTTAACTTCTTGGTTACCATCTATATTAGACTTTCCAGAAGCCCTTTCATATGGAATTGAAAGGGAACATTGATCACTTGTTTCATCTCCAAATAAGAATACTCCTAGGTCAGTAATAGTGAGATTTATTTCAACACAAGATTAAGAATTACTGTTGAAAACTGCTTGGGCCAAATCACCTATAAAAATAAAAGACAGTATTGTATGTTTTGTCAATGATTATTCAAATGCAGTTATATCTAAATGAAAACTTTTCAGCCCATTATTAAGGAACTAAAAAAGAACCAGATAAAGGTGTACCTCTTGTTTCCTGCCAGACTGAAATTATTTCTCACAGATGGCATAAAAATGTTTGATGACCTTGACTCTGCTGTAACATTCATAAGAACAAACAAATTAGTATATAAAATAGAGGATATGGATTGGTCAAGCATTTCCCTGAAAAGAGTTGCAGAAAATAACAACTGGAAAACATCTGAAAAAAAGAAGAAACTGAAAGATAAATAACTGTTTTTTCTTTCGGCGTCATGTGTTTTTTTTTTCTCTACTCCTCTATTTTGACTCTGGAAATATGTTTGAGTAAATTGGAAAATGTATCACTTCAGATTAATTCTGTCTTATGCATTAATACGGGAACTGAATGTACTTATGTATATGTTGCTTATAGGTCCGAATTTTATTGGATTTATGAAGCAATAACTTAAATGTAACTTGTTATGTCTTTGCCTGTTTTGTTTTGGCTTATTGGACTTGATGTGCTTTCTATCTGCCCTTATTTAACATGTTGCTGTATTGATTTGACTAAGTTACACACACACAGTTAAATAACTAATTTGGCAACATTCTCCTTCATAGTAACGGTCACAGCATGCACTTGAATGTCTCAGTGTTTGAACGGTTGTTTGCAAAGCACACGAGCTACTTCTACCACGTGTAAGTCATTTATTAAAGTAGTTCTCACTAAAAGACTAACCTTTTCACTCTAAAAGAATTGGTATTGAGGCAATTTGATGCTTTTAGCTTGTTTCAGACTCTGCAATCATAACACCATCAATCCGAGGGAAGAAACATGAACTCTGACCTCACTGGGAAGGATCAGGATAGAATGTTTAAACGCAAATAGTGGAATGTCATCTTGAGCATTTAATTAACTTTAAAAGAGAAAGAGTTATGCCATATTAATTTTTAATCTTATAAACACAGCAAACTTTTTGTTAATGGGGAACTGATTATTATCTTGCAGTGGGAAAAAATATGTTTCCAAGTACCGATACGAAAATCTCTATGTGTAAACAGTTCTTTTTCAACAAATAAGGTAAAAAGACTTTAAGCAGTGACTGTTATTTTCCTAGTGTTCATATACTGACAGAGTTTGTAAAGTAAGGAGGCAATAAGTAGTAATCTTTGTTTTTAAGAATAAGAACACATTTATATTGCAAAAGAACCATTCTTTATTTCAAATCTTAATCTTTCACATAAAGAACAGAAGTGTAGAAGATTGTATTTTTGATTTTCAACAGTCAGCACTTGCAGTTATAGTATTCAGCTCTTCGTTTTAATTTTAAGATATATTGAGACTGAATAACCAGAAGGGAGGATGAACAGCCAAGTTCACTCACAAACATTAAATTTATTAAGGCTTGAATACAGTAAACATCAGTGAACCACAAATGAGTACTTTCATCCCTTCTTAGGGAATTCTTCAGAACAAAGTAAATTCACCTACCCAGCATTAAAAGTCACATATGAATTAAATAATTAACATTAGTTATTACTCTTTTAATAGCATTATTTACTAAAAAAGTTTTTAAAAAAAAACATTCACCATAATTAAACAAAGCTTCCTCAAAACCAGATATAGACAAATATAACAAGCATTAAAATTTTAAATTATTTAACATATATGAAAATGGCCTAAGGCTGTATAAAAATGTATAAAAATATATAAAAATATATATAACACAAAGTCACTTATACATGCATATTATCCCAATAAATGATTCAATTTTAGATCACAATTTACATTCACCATTTCATTAATGCCTGGATATTTAGTGGCCTTCCAGGGAGAGTTGCCATTTCAATTCACACACAGACAAAAATTCATTTAAAATCCTCCCTTGTTGATCAGCTCAAATTTGTTATATTATTAAAAACCTAAATGCAAGATCTTCATATTCTAATACTTACCTACTTAACACATTTGTTTTCTTTGAATGTTTTACATCCAATAACTGTTCATAAATACTGTTCCTAAATTGTCTACAAGTTTTCCCTATGTTGAATACAAGACATGAAGAACAGTTAGCTAAACAAATAACATTCTTACTCTGATATACTGAGACTGATTTTCTTATTAGCCATGATAAGGTTACTGTTGGTGGATCAGCACTCTAAAGCACATCTAGAATAGTAAGATTTATGACACATTTTATTTCAAATCTTCTATTACCTTAAAATTAAAACTAGCTACTACTGCCTTCTGTTATGTGATATGCATAGGGTATATAGTATAATAGCATAGCAGTCTACCTTAAATTGCAACATATATTTCAGGCTGAAGATTTAGTTATAAAAAATATGCTTTAACTCTAAGTGGTTTGTTTGCTATCACTGAATGCTTACAGGATTTACATGACAAAAATTCTCAAGACTTGGGAGAGTAACTGGATAGACTTGTGATTTGCCATTAGAAGTTAAAACTCAGTCTAAGATAGTTACAACCCAAACTTGCATTTGTAATGCCAGTTGAAGAGCTGATACATGTTAAATACTAAAGTGGGCTAGTTTTATTTCATAGGTTACCTATATACTGAACTTAGTAATCCATGAGTTTAATTTTTAGACATTCAGGACATGCATTAATGTTTGAGTAATTGTTAATATCACAGTCTCAGTTCACCCTTTGAAATATATGTTATAATATATCAAAATTAACTTTATTTGATGACTGTATTAAACATGTTAATTTGGTTCTGATAGATATTTTAGACAGCTCTGCTGTTTCCGAATTGAATCATTGTACTGGTCTGACACTACTTAGCAGTCTATTATGTGTATTATTTAAGGTAGTATATAACAACTAATATGCACCAGTCTATTTACTCAACAAACTTACTGTTAATGAGGTATATGGTTGCAAACATGTAACTAAGGGATGATAAGGGAACTGGATAGTGGTGTACATGTGTTAAATTAAACACTTATAACTATAGAGAATTGTATATGTTCTTTTGTTACATAAGTTTGTTTGTTAATAAGACAAAACTGATGGTGTCTATTTTATGTATTTTATACTAGTAGATGAGTATAATATTAATCTTCATTTCTATATCATAAAGTGAATAGCCTCTGTGTTGATGACATTGGAACTGTCACTAGACTTATTAGACTAGCATGATCAGAAGAGTTTGGCAATGCGGTAGCATTGCTGGTCAAACTATTGGTATTCAGCAATGCTTACTCCTATTATCACTAGAAAATGACTTGTGAACAAAGAGATTAAACTGTGATGTTCCTGTACAAGGCAAAAGGTTTGAAACTGCTGATTCGCTTAGGTTTATGGGAATACATATATTTATATTGTATATGTGTTTTGATTTATAGAAAAGATCCAATGGGGAAACTTTGCTGACAAGCAAAACAGCATTCTAACTTTATGCATTTTAAATTAGATTGATCTCTATTCTAAAAATGATACTGATAAGTCAGAATATATCTTTTCTCTGACTGTATTTGATATCAAGAAGTATTACAGAGGTGAACTGTTAACTTCGAAGAGTAAAACAAAAGTTAGTTTTCTACAAACTTTACATATGTTCGTCTGATCTTTGATTTTGTAATATATCTACAAATCATTTTTGTTTTATTTGTCTTACATATAATTTAATGTCTTATAACTAGCAATTGTTTAGTGTGTTTTTAAAGAATAAGAATATACATCAAAACATATAACATGTAAATACTTTAATATATGGGATACACATTTTTCTGGTATAATAAAAAATGTATTGAAATTATTATGTTTTATTAGTGGTGGGGGATTAGCTGTTGTTAGTGAGAGGGTGGTTAACTCAAACAGGAATACTGTTTGAATTAGGAGTCTCTTTCAACTCCATGAAAGAGGTGAGGGTTCACAGAATTCTAGTTTCTTTGTATATAGTTAACACTTGTTTTTTTTTCAGTGTCTAGAAACTCTAAAGATTTAATTTACACTATTGCTTTATATAATTTAGATTACAGATCTAACAAAACTTATATTAATACAGTAGGAATAAAATTTTATATGAATATAATTAATAAATCAATGATCATCACTCAAGTAAACTCAACCATTGCTATTTATGCTAAGATTAAAATGTGTATTAATATAAATGAGTTAAATAATAGTTGCAAGAGGGGAAGTTTTTAAAAATACTTGAAACTTTTTAATCCTAGCACTGTATATTTACAAGAAACACATCTCTTAAAGAATGACATAAATAGATATAATAATATATAATATACAGTACTATCTAGTTCACATCATCAACAAAATAAAAGAGGTGTTGCAATACCATTGAATAATACTCTACCATTCACTAAATAATAGATATATACAATGATGATAAGGGTATGTTTTGCACTGTTACATTAGAACTTAATAGGAAAATACACCTTAATTAGTATTTACTGGATACCAGGGATAGGTATTCACACAGTTAAACAGCACTTAAGCCAAATAGTACAATTTTCTAAAGGAAATATTATTTTAGCAGGAGATTTCAATTGTATAGTTAATGAAAAAATTAAACTGCTATTAGTAAAATGAGAATAACATTATCAGCAAAACATTTGACTGAATTTGCAGATACATATATTAGAGACATTAATTGTTTTGCTGATTCAAATTCTATTTTTATACATACTTCTCTCAAAGGCATGGTTCATATTCTAGAATTGATAGTTTATATTTCTAATCAGTTAATTAATAATCTAAGCAAAGTTAAAGTGCATGTGTGCCCATTATCTGATCATAATGTTTTATATTGTGTTCTATTAATTAATCCAAACTTTTGTACTCAAATTAAAAGAATTCCACCATACTTAACTACCCTATCAGACTTTAACGAATGTGTCACTTCTGAAACAAAAAATGTATTAGTCTTAATAGTACTGAAGACATATCTGACATTTATGTCTGGGATGCCCTAATAGCCTACCTTTATGGGAAAATATTAAGTTGGTACATTAATAACAAAACATTGGGATAAGGAATTAAAAACACTTCAAGAGAAAATTGATACATTAAAACTACATAATCAGATAAACAAAACCAGTATGGTTGAATAAATCAATACTTTGAATAGTAAATATTTAGAAATTTTGACTTATAAGACCAAGGTTAACCTAGAAATATATAAATTCATAAAGTTTTTCACTAACCCTAAGTCATTAAATAAACTGGACATCAAAACCAAGAGGTTTAGTAAACTTTACCATATTAAATAGATCTATTCAGGTAAAAAAGAAGATGACAACTGAATTAGGAGACATATTAATGGAATTTAGAGATTATTTTAACAAAATTAATCACAGCTCAACTACATTAGATCATAAAGAATCTGTAAGATCTTTCATTAAGAAATATACTAAAAACAAATTAACAGAACAACAGATTAATGCCTTAGATAAAACAATTACAATGTCAGAAATCAAATATCAAATTAGTGTTTTAAAACAAAACAAGGCCCAAGGTAATGATGGGATGATTCCAGAAATCTGTAAAATACTACCCAAAGAAGCATTCACTTTATTATGTGAAGTTGTTTCTCAGTGTCAAAATGTATTTAATGTGCCTCCCTCCTGGAAATATACCCTCATCTCACCCATACTGAAGATAGATAAAGATCTCTCTAGGTGCTCCTCATTTAGACCAATCTCACTTTTGAACATACACTATAAAATACTTATCTCCATTTATGCTAATAGATTGAAGAAATTCCTTCTATTTCTAGTTGATGAAGACTAAAAAGGATGTATTTTAAATAGAAATACATATGACAGTATTAAAAGAGTACTAACAGTAATAGACCATGCTGTCAATTCTAAGAAAATTTTAACCTTACCACATTTGGATATAAACTGTGTCTTTGACTCAGTTAATTGGAATTATCTCTTTTATACATTAGAAACATTAAACTTTTCCAGTAAATCCATGCGTCTTATATCACACCTTTATAATGGATGTCAGGCATATATAAAGATTGCCTCTTATATACCCCATAACATACCGATATATAAAGGAACTAAACAAGGATGTCTCCTTTCTACTTTGCTATTTACTCTCATAATGGAACCCCTAGATAATTATATAAGGATGAATCCAGACATTGAGGATTTTAGTCTGAATTCTGAAGTAACCTACAAAGTACAACTATTTGCTAATGACATTCTCCTTACCATTAAAGGAACAAATTAAACTTTACAAGCTGTATTTGATGTCTTGGAATATTTTCAAAATAAATCTGGCTTAATTTTCAATGACAGTAAAACAAAAAAACTCTCCATTAATTGAAATACTAATCTTTGGGATCAGATATTTATTAATTATTTTATAAAACAAAAAAAGAATATGCTCAAGTGCCAAAAAAACACGAATCCAAATAAAAAGCACTTGTAGGAAATCAGGCTGCAGACTGAAGTTCAAAATTTAATAAAGGTACCAAAAGCACATAAACGCCAAAAACACTCCACACTGCTTTTTTGTTTTCAGATAACTTCATCAGATCACATAAAACACACTATGCTAAGCCCTTAAATACCATTAATATAATTGCCTAATTAATTGACTGACAATTAATTACTCACAACTACTCCCTTTGGAAAATATATATGTATATATACTTTCAACAAGGAAATCTACTGATCAAAATAAGATCTGAGTTAAAAAGTTTTACATCAAGATAAAAAATCTGTGACATAATATGAGAACTTAAACATAAATATGTATGTATATTTGTAGATTATCAACGATTTTAAATAAAAACAATTAAATATATATAACTAATAGAAAATACATGCATAAAACTAGTACAATGGCGCCATCTATAGGAAGAAACCTGTGTAAAAAATATATAAATAAATATATATTTAAAGAAGGGAAATAGTTCCAATAAAGGCATAACTAACCATACAAATATCTAAAATATCTCAAAAACGAACCAACTTATCTATCTCTATACATAAATATACATTACATTAAATATATTAAAAATATATATATAAAAAATAAATATATAAATACATATATAGGTATATTGGTACCTTTATTAAATTTTGAACTTCAGTCTGCAGCCTGATTTCCTACAAGTGCTTTTTATTTGGATTAATTATTTTATAAAACAGACTGTTTAACATACTTATGAATTATATTAGTTAATAATATAAATAATATAATAATTAAATTATAACAATAGTATATCCTCTATAAGAAATGTTATAACTAAGTGGAAACAACTTTTATTTACAACGGATGAGAAACTTTCAATTATTAAAATTATCATTTTTACCTAAGATACTTTATATTATACAATCCACATCATTAATGCCACCAAAACATTGATAAAAAATTCAACACAATGGTTTTGAAGTTTTTGTGGTGCCCAAATAAATCCAGAGTAGCTCTTACTCATCATATGAGAATTTTTTAGGAGGGATAGTTTTATCTGATATAGAACTATATTCTATATAATCAGTGATCAAGACTTAATCTTTACTAACTAATGAAAATTATTCAGCCAGATGGAAAACATTTCAAGAAGTTCTTTAATATCAGTGATAGGTTCAGTTCTAATAAACTCCTAATATTGAATAATCCATTTATTTGAATTTAAAAGTATAAATATATTTTCTGCTGAACAAACTTCCAAGCAACTTCTCCTACTATATGAAACTTTTATTAAAGGGTTTCCAAAATTTTATATACAAAAATATAACTTACAAACATTGGATATTTACTTTGTTTCCTATTGCCTACACAAAATATGTTATTTCCACCTCCAATTTTCCTGACATTATCTTGTTGAAGGAAAAAACAAAAGCTTACTTTCTGGTTTCAGCTCTTAGAAGGGGAACAGTTAATCTCCTTAGATCATCTAATAACAAAATATGACTTAAATAGAAACTCATGGCTACAACTCCAATCATATAGCAATTCATGATCGACAAAATCAATTCAAGTCCTCTAAGTTGAAGAATGCCAACACCTAAACTAATAACATTTTTGATCACGCTTATTCCCCAAGATATATTCAGTTAATGTAAACTTTCAATAATATATAGAATAATCAACAATGAAATGAAAAGTATTTACTGGAATTATTTCATTTCAATTAACAATGTCACCTTCTGATGATGATAAAAAAATAATCTTGGAATCATCTAGGCAGACTACATCCTCACTTAGATGGAGATTATACTCATGGAAATTTATGAATAGAGTTTTTTAAATACCCCATAAATTGGAATTGGTCTAAAAGGAAAAGGTATTGTGTTGGAGATGAAAAACAGAAACCAAAGCAGATTGGTCACGTATGTTTATGACTACATGGCTTTGAGGCAATATTGGAAAAATATTAATAATTTTCTTCAAGCTTTTTTACAGATAAATTTACTTTATCTAAATCTTTGATTTTGTTTAATACTCCTATTCCTAAATGTATTAGAAGAATTAAATACCCCTTATGGTCTGTTTTGACAGTAGCTAGAAAAGTAATAACCAGAAGTTGGAAAGTTGAATACCCTCCTTTATTTTCAGAATTCAAGAATATTTTTACTGAACCATGTCAATTGGAAATGATGGCAATTAAATAAAAAACTATTAGAACATCTTTTTCATACAATATGTGGTCTAACTTGAAAACTTTATTTGATAAGAATTTACACATTGCTTAATGATATCATTATTGGTTTTATAGTTATTTGATAAAATGTATCTAATAGACACTGATGTAAATACTTTAGCTGATTAATTTTATATGTATATTCTTTGTATTAACACACAGTTTCCTTATAGTATTTCTGTAATTGATTTTGTGTTGTCAAAAACTTTAATGCATATGTAAATAATATCCTCTCCACCTATAACAACACCTGACTAACAAACACACTTTCTACTATGTTTCTGCAGGGGGGGCAAACCCCCCTGCACCCCCATTTTGGGGGGATCTGCCCCCAAACCCTCCCCTAAATTTAACATACTCACTCCAAGATCACACTACAGCAGAAAAAAAGTTAATTTCCTAACCTCACTGTATCACAATCACCATGCACTGAGGTTAGGAAATTAACTTTTTTCCACTGTAGTTCGATTTTGGAGTTGGTATACTTAATTTATGGGGGGTGTGGGCAGCAGAGCCCCCAACATGGGGGGTGCAGGGTGACTTGCCCCCCTGCAGAAACATATTATAAACTGTGTTAGTTAGGTGTTGTTGTAGGTTGAGGTGAAATTATTTACTTGTGCAATATAGTTTTCAATGTTATGAAGCACACTTCCAATGTTCTGAGTTTTCAATGTTTTGGGTTTTCAGTGTTTTGAATTTTCGATTTTATGGCCTCGATGTTATGAAATTCAAAGTTATGAAATTTCAATGTTATGAAGTAGATCCGTATGTATACCTATGTGTAACTTAGTGCTGCAGGCAGTCTGTCTTCCCACCATGTACTGCCAGCAAAGTACCCGCTCAAGTAGAGAGATTCTGCCTTACCAAGAAGCTCAAACAGTTCAATAAACATCTTTCATTCCAGCACTAAGTCAGTTGCTGTATAAAATAAACATGGGGCAAATTCAGTATGCCCTACATGATTTTTTTTATGTATGCATTGTACCTCAAGTACAAAAAGTTTTAGATTCAGTAAACATCACGCAACCACACACAAATAAGGAAAGTTCCATATAATGCAATTTACATCATAAGCAGGTGAATTTTATGCAAATGACCCAGGTGGAGCAATCCAACAAGCAGAAAGGCATCCGTGTAGAGCCTGTGCCATGTCAGTAGTATACTTGAAAATTTTCCACATATAGGAGTGTCCACGGAAAGAAGAGGATATAAAAGTCCACAGATATGGACATAACTCCCCTGAAATGGTTAGATCACATACAGTGATGTGTGAAAAATGCATTTTGATGTCTGAAAATGCAAGGGAATATGTAAAAATAAATTATTTTTTAATGATTTTGGCATGTTTGCACTGTGTGCAAACATGTCTAACTGAAAAAAAAAGTAAAAAAAAAAATTCATATGGCTATGAACCATGTCGCTACCAGCCTGTCAACATGGATATGGAAAAAGAAGCAACCATGTCCACAGATTCCTTCTGTGTAGGCTCCTACACCATGTTGATATTATGACTGGATGTGAATGCCAGCAGGGGGATGTGTCCCATTACTTTTAGGAATATTTTTGTACCTGATGTGTGGGTTTGTGTGGCCTGCTGCATAGATGAGCATGTTCACATGAAAACAGACCATCATCACAATGATGATGTAGGCAGCAAATAATTAAAAGCAGATATATATAATTATTGATTATGGCTTTTGTATAATCTATGCTGCATGACAAGGTGCATAGCTTAACTTCTATACACTGCAGACTAGTCACAAGGCAGTGATGATTCTTTAGGATTGAATAAGCTATGCTGAGCAACACGGCACACAGAAGCATGTTGCACACCAATGTAGGGCCATTAAATTATGTTAATTCAAATTTAGGCAGATGAAATGCATAATAAGTAGAAAATCACACATGGTGGACCTACAGCAGGCCTGTATAAAGTATGCATACATCCTACAATCTGTTTTTCCATAAATAATCTGAAGCATTGAAGTACTGACTTGGAAATTTTAATTGATGAGCTAATCCTAGCGGCTGCTGCAGCTATACTATATCTGCATGTACTAGAGGCTGAAGTCAGTGTTGCTGGTGCTTCTGACAATAACCCTAGGCTGAGAAGGTGAAGAGTGTTCAGGTCAAGAGAAACTTTCTAGGAGCTACATTAGCTGGAGATTGTAGAGTGCTACAGGGTGGAGAGGGACATATTACAAGAGCTAACTGAGCTCTGCCACCCTCAACTCAGAGCCAGAGCCAACAGAGGGAAATCAATCCCAGTGGAAACAAATGCATGTGTAGCCCTTAGACTACTAGCTACAGGTACATTTCAAAAACCAACTGAGGACATAATGGGGTCTCACAGGCATCTGCATCCACGATACTCCACCAGTTCCTGGATGCTATGCTACCACATGCCATTGAGCACATAACTTTTCCCCTCTACCCTGAGGAGAGAGACAGCTATATGCAACAGTTCTACCATGTAGCACACTACCATGAGGTACTGGGTGCCATAGATTGCACTCATGTACACATCAAGGCTCCACCTGGTAAACAGGGTGGAATCAATGTAACCACAAGGGGTATCACTCCATCAACTGCCAGGTCATGTGCAATGCCCATGGGATTATCCCGAGTGTTTGTGCTGGTAGCCCTGGCAGTTATCATGACTCCTATATCTGGAGAACTTCACAGCTGTACCAGATGTTTGCTAGGGGGATATCGCACACATCTATTTACTGGGGGATGCTGGCTATGCCCTGGATCCATAGATGATGACACCGATCAGAAATACACACACCCACAGAGGAATGCCATAATGAGGCACACACACAAAATATTAACATCATAGAGTGTGTGCTTGGTAAGCTGAAGTCACGGTTCTGGTGCCTAGATATATCTGGTGGAGCCCTGTAGTATTATCCAGCTACATGTGCACATATATTCACAGTATGTGCTATGCTACACAATATAATCCTGCAGAAACAGCTGCAGCAGGAGCAGCAAAGAGGAAAGGATACACAACCCTCCACCAGTGTTTAGGTCACCACAGCCAGTCACAGGAGGACTCAGAGGAAGAACCCCCTGCTGATGTCCCTGTAGGCAGATATAGGCATGCTCAGTATACCCTGCCATTGGCTAAGAGGCAATTCATAGCACATGCACTGACAACCTAGAGCCCTAGGGTTTGACACCTTACTCATACTCAAATACAGAATTGAAACATGATGGCAGGCAACCCATACATCCTGTACCTACTCATGTATTGGCTGGGTACGGCTTTCATTAGACATACTCAGCCCTGATCTACGGTCATTTCAGCTGCTGCATTTGCAAGGTAAGTCCATATCCTCCACAGTACTCATAAGGAATATTATCATATGGCATTGTATATATGGATCTGGTACATTATGCAAATAAATATAGTGAGCTACTTGCATGGAAATTCCATCCACATGGGACTACAGATAACCATTCCACTACCTTGTTTCCAGGGGTCTTCACAATTTCCCATGCATGGAATACTAATGCAGACCTTCTGCAATAGATTGCTGGTTCATCTGTCAAGGGAGATGTTAGACAGTGGAGTGACATAATAGACTACTGTGTATCCCAGCAGAACAAGTGGTGATGTTCCAACACCCCCAACACAGTGGTGTTCCCTTGAAACTGCTGTAACACAAACTAAGCAATGGTATACCAGCATGCCAGGCAGTCTCAGTAACAAAGAAATTGATCATACATTCTATATTTTGCTTAGCACAGGAATAAGTATATATATGTATATTTGCAGCTGAATGTGTGATGAATGCTTGCTGTCTGTCAGGAAGCCTGTGTGGTTCAAAGGACTAGGGCAGTTAGCTTGTGTAGCGACATTCAGGGCTGTAATCTAGATATAACCACTAATTTTGGATGTCAGGTAGTAGTTTTTTTTTTTAGAGACTGGCAGTCTTGTGTGTGGTGCAATATTATTAACCTTTGTGACATATTAATTACATCACACAACTCAAGAAAGTTGTAGCCAAGTTCAGTGACATGCAGCAGTGCAGAAAGTGGGACAGATGTCATATTTTATGTGTAACACACACATCCTGGACTGGAGTACAGGTAGGTGTGGGCTGGAGTCAGGTTATAACTAGCAAAACCCCCACTGGGCATGCTCATACACTTATTTAAGCAGAGCAAAAGTCTGTTGCTCCCCACTCAGAATGACTTGTTATATATAGATATGTCTAAAGATACAGGCATATATGTATACATATTCTGTCTATCAGTATCTCCCTCTCCCTCTCTCTATATATAGACACATACATCTCTGTCTCCACCTATACATCTTCATAAGAAATATAAATATCACACACACATACACACACACACACACACACACACACACACACACACACACACACACACACACACACACACACACCACACACACACACACACACACACACACACACACACACACACACACACACACACACACACACACACACACACACACAAACACACACACACATCCATGTATAGTTACGTCCCTGTTATCTACAGGTATATGTTTATATGTCTGTGTATGTCTGTATTGTCCTACATGCCCTGATAATTGTTATTAAAGCTGCAGTATGACACCAATATAATGTTGCTCAAAGGGTCAAATGTAAGGGTTCAACATTAGAGAATGCACTTCCCTACAGCCTCCTGTACCTGCTAGATGTCACAACACATACACCAACAGGTGAACAGGTCGTGTCATGTACCATGTGATATATGCACCCATTGACAGGCACACTGTTTTTGCCTATATGCTTGCCCAAATGCAAACAGTCACATATGGTCAAAATGGCTACTGTAAACACATAGCTAGGATAAACAACCATTATCTGACTGCAAGGCTACTAGATGCAGCTGTCACTCTGCAGCCCATACATGCTGTTCAACACAAGCCTAGTTTATGTACTCCACTAGTATTTGCCTGCATTCATGTGTGAAATAGACTTAAGCTGTAGCACATGCTGTAAATACTGTGATCTGTAATATGCAACACTAGATAGGTAGGGGTTCTAATCTCACACCAGTCCACTTGGGGTGTGTGTGTGTGTGTGTGTGTGTGTGTGTGTGTGTGTGTGTGTGTGTGTGTGTGTGTGTGTGTGTGTGTGTGTGTGCGCGCGTGTGTGTACATCCCCAGCATAACAAATGGAATCCCATATTTCAGTGAACCTGTACTTTTTGGCCCTTGCAGCTGCTGCCAGCCTCCAAACCCCTCTCTTCCACAAGCCTGCTGATGTCATGTACCTTAACACTACCAATTGCCATAGTGATGTCAAACTTAAGCTGTGGTGTGTGCTGTATATACTGTGATCTGTAGTGTGTAACACTAGATAGGTAGGGGTGCTAATCTTATTCTGGTCCAATTGGTGTGTGTGTGTGTGTGTGTGTGTGTGTGTGTGTGTGTGTGTGTGTGTGTGTGTGTGTGTGTGTGTGTGTGTGTGCGTGCATCCTGCTGTGTAACAAATGGGAATCCCACATGTCAATGGGCCTGCACATTTTGGCCCTTGCATGTGCTGCCAGCCTCAAAACCCCAGGCTTGGTGATGTCATGTACCTTAACACCACCAATTGCCATGGCAATATCAGATATAAACAGTGGTGTGTGTTTTAAACACTGTGATGTATAGTGTGTAACACTAGATAGGTAGGGGGGTCTATTCTCCCTCCAGTACACATGCTGTGTTTGTGTGTGCATCCCTCTGCAAAATAAATGTGATCACCACACTGACCTAGACAGAGGTGGGGTTTTGCAGTATTTTGGCTATCGTAAGTGACATGTGTTTACACAGTCCTGACCAGAACAAGGCCTGCTGATGTCATCTACCATAATATTACCTAAAGCAATGCTAATAGTACACTTGAGGTATGGTGAGTGCATTAAGTATTGTGATCTCTAATGGGTACCATTAGATACGTAGGTGTTTTAGTCTAATTGCAGCCAACTTGAATGGTATATGCTGTGCACTGTTCTGTATATATGAATTGAAAGTGGTACTATTGTGTGTGCATGTGCAGATGTTACAGCATTTTACATCAGTGTATGCGATCATAGGATCATTGGACAGTAGTAGCCTAATGAACATATGTGACATAAAATTCTAGTCATGTTCTAACCTTTATTTACACAATCAGTACATATTGTCCTTGTCCACAAGGGATACAGTTAGAAGCTCTGTGGTGACATGACAGTCATGCATGCAATCATTCAGACTGCATCTGAGGAGGGCCAATGAGGTGCACTGTTTGCCTATAGATGGTAGTCTGTTTCAACACTTTGTGACAGTGTGGTACACATATCTTCCCCTACCAGCATGTATTATTAATGTCTCATACCAGGTAATGGGACCCGATAACATCCAGTGCTGCAGCCTACATGAACACAGGCAAGGACTTGCAGCACCTTTAGGCACCCTATTCTACCAATGCCTGAGTAACAGCTTTGTCTCAGCCAAGTGGAGGACAACCACTGTCATCCCTTTGTACAAAGGTGGAGTGTCCATTGATCCAGCAAATTATAGACCCATCAACCTAACTAGCCTAATCTGCAAGGCCGAGGAATGCAGTATCATGGAACTCATTAACATGGACATTGGCAACCTCCAGACACTCAATCCCACACAGTTTGGTATCTTCAAGGGAGGTCATGCTTGTTAAATTTGGTCGACTTCTCTGAGACAGTCTCCAAAGCCACGGACGAGGGGAAGACGGTACACACTTCCTACTTTGAACTGGCCAAAACCTTCAATACTATTTCCCACTTGGGTATAATAGAAAAACTATCTCAATTAGGCATCACTCTGTATGTTACCAGATGGGTATCAAACTGGCTCACTGACAGAACTCACCTACTCAAAATAAGGGAAGCCACCTCAAGCAGTAGACCCATAAAGAGTGGCATACGCCAGAGATCAGTCCTGGAGTGTATGTTATTTGGGATATAGTTTTCTGGCACAGGCTAAAACCAGTGGGCTATGGCTGACCACATTTGCAGATGACTGCAAGCTGGCCACTGACATCAACTCCCCTAGTGATGTGGAAATCATTCTATGAGGGTCTCACCCAAACAAATGCCTGGTGCCAGAAACATGGCCTCACACTGAATGCTAAACAATGCCTCATCATCCCCTTTGGGGATTGTAATGTCCCCATAAATTATCACAATAATAACAATGACCTAAGCACCCAATCAGTTGTGAGGGACTTGGGCACCCAGGTTGATAGCAAACTGAGTTTTGACCATCATATTACCTCCATTGTACAGTAAGCTTTCTACATGGCCCGCCTCATTAGGAAGGGCATCTCATCCAGGGATAAGGGGGGCATAATATCCCTGTATTCTTCCCTTATAAGACCCATTATTAAATACAATACCACTTTCAGCATGCACCTCACAAAGCACATGCATCAGCTGGAGAGACCACAGAGGTTCTCACCAGGATAATCTAGGGCCTCAAACATCTAATCAACACAGATAGGCTAAAAGTCCTGTTCCTCTACTCAGTCTCATACAGACTCCTCAGAGGTGGCCTTGTCTGACATACAGCAATCTGAGACCCTGCCTTAATGGGACTGCTGCATATATGGAAGTCAAGCTCCACTTGAGTAACCCACACACACAACCTCAACCTGGTCTGTGACATCATTCGGACTTGTTCACAGGACAGATTCATGTCCCAGAGACTACCCCTTCTGTGGAGCAGACTCCCTCTCAATGTCAAGCTGAGTGCCTCATTCACCCATTGTAAGTGCAACCTGGATAACTGGATGGGGAACAGAACATACACCTCTGGGATTCCACCTGTGTCCCTGCTGGACAGGGCATCAGGTGCTAATGTGTTGGAACACAGGCTAAATTCTTGGCAGGCTTGTAAGGGCATCAGGGCCAATAGCCTAGTAACTTCCTATGATCCTATGATCCTATGTCCTTACAGTGGGTGATACATGTACCATTCTGCTCACAGAGGTACAGCATGTCCAATACAGAAGGATCATACAATGCCCTGTATGCAAGGCAGAGATCACTTCTGAGTGGTCTATATGACACAAGCTACAATGACAGTAATTGCACAAGATCCCCAAAGGTCAGATACCGGGGACTTGAAGTTCTCTTGTGAGGAAAGTTTGTGTTATGTCCAGTTGCTGGTGGTGATTGCAAAGGTATATGAGAAAATGGCCATTGCTATGAAATATTGGCATGTTGAGGTAAGAGCACATGAGGTTATAAACACAGCATTATTGAGTGACAGTGCCATCACTAATGACATGAACATGATATACTACCCGTCTTACCCTTGCGGAGACCTGATGATCTATGGTAAAATAGGTGTAAACCTGTGTGGGCCAGTCTATGTGCTTATGTATATCACCTGTATGTACATCAGGTGTGGTTAATGAAGTGCTACTTACCAGGAATATTGCTGTTACTGATGGAAACGATACTACATACACATTTGCATGGGATTATGGTCATGAGTATGTGAACGGGCATATGTTCATGAAGATCCCCGTGTGGGAGAGTGACATAACTGAGAGATTGTATGGTTTCTCCCAGTTTGCTGTGCCATGAGGTACTTCTTGTCCTCCTGTCAGCTAGAGCCAAGTTTATGCAGTTGTACAGGTGGCACACCTTGCAGTGAAGATGTGGATGTCGTCCATGCACTTGTTCAGTTCTGTGGTCATTAGTCTGACCTTGCTAGTCTGCATTCTCTGTCAGTCTACCAGGCAGCACTGGATGTTGTGTGACATAATGTGGGAACACAGACATGTTTTCTGGTTACATAAATGTACAGTCAGACATTCACAGGACAAGTGTAGGTACATACACTTTGGCCAAAGGTAGCCACTCCACTGCAGTATGCCTCAGATCCATGGCATGCAGACATGCACCAAGAAGCTGATAATGGTCAGGCTGCATGAACTGCTGTGACATTCTGACCTAAGAGGGATCACCGCTACTATGGTGCTTCCCAAGCAACCTTGCACATGTATGTCACCGGACATTGCTAAGCCCTGCGCCTCACTGTGCAAATGGGCATTACAAAAAAAAAAAAATTAAACAAATAATTAGATCCGATTTCTATTTTTAGATGTCTGGCAGGTGTTAGCTGTATATACGTAAGCGAAACTTGCCAATGCTAAGAACCACACAACACACCATGCAAATAGGCATTAAAAAATAATAAATAAATAAATAATCGCATCCGGTTTATATTTTTAGATGTCTGGCAGGTGTCAGCAGTATATGTGTAAGACAAGCTCAGTAATGCTAAGTACCATGTTGCACCCCGCAAACAGGCATTAAAGAAAAAAAAAAAAATATATATATATATATATATATATATATATATATATATATATTTTTTTTTACATATATGTATGTATATATAAATAAATAAATAAATACATTTAAAACACATTCATACAATAGCGGATAACATTACAAGAATTCTTATTCTGTGCATAACATCTGTCCAGGAATTTCCTGGACAATCTACAACTATGGGACAGCCTCTATACTACTGCTTACATGGATTCAATATCCATATTACTGTGATCTCCCTTGGCAATGCATTATGATTAACAAGCATGACGTGCTGCTGAGAGTGAACCGTGGCTGTGAACATGGGTACATTCTGTGTAGGCTCTACACAGAGCCTACACGGATTTTATTGAATCCTAGGGACAATTTACTTTAAGCTGTCATTGTGGTAAGTCTCATTCTCCTAGTTTTTTTATAAGAGTGATCATCCCAAGGTAGACAAGGATTCATTGCAGTTATATATCTTTGTTATTAAAATATATGTCAAGCATGATGTACTTCACTAACAATCTTGTTCTATTTATCGTGTTACTTTTTATTTAAATATAAATGTATTTATTTTTATATTTATTGTCCATCTGACTGAATGTCTGATTATTTTTTCCAGAGTCAGTGTCATTTTATGTTTGGAAATCAGTTGCAGATTACAGAAAACATGCTTTTCCACTAGAAGCTATTTTCCCCCTCATTGTATCCTCAAAATGCAGGACCACATGACCATACTTTTCAGTTATACAGATTTTCACAGAATGTCCAGATTTCTACCTCACATTTTTGGTCCATTTTTCATAAAGTTGTGGTTTTCTGGTAAATATTTGGCAAATTATTAAAGAATGAAGTCAGAAAATAAGGACAGACATTTATGTTTCATGATTCATACCCTTCAGAAAATTTATGCTAATGCAAAATCCTTTATGCTCTCAATTTTCTAAGTTAGTAGGAGCAATATTTAAAAAATGTCCCTATTTTGGGCCTTTGCCCCCATTATTTATGGTTCTGTTCAGATTTCCTGCTCTAAAAGGTTGAGAGGTATGCACATGATCCACAATCAAAAATTATCTTGCAGCTGCTCAGCATACAGGAAATTTAAACACAAGTTTATTAAACTTAATTAATATAGTACCATTATGAAGAAACTAAAGAAAAAACTATATATTTTAGAATCAGAAAACATAGCTTACATCATAAGAGCATAATTACTGTTAAAAGAAATGGTAAACAAAATACCTTTGCACTAGTTATTTTAAGAGGCACACTATGGCATGGGGCATCCCCATTTCATACACAGATATGTTTTATTTAATTGTTAACTAGATAAACCCACTGATTGGGGTAATCTAGTAGCACTTCCTAGTTATGTGACATACTTTGAATCGTACATTAGGTAAGTATGGGTCAAAGTAATTAAACCTTGTACCGTGAGTACATGAAATAGCTCATTAATATCTCAAAGCCTTAATTCAATGGCTAATTGTACACGAGCTTTAGACACAGTTGACATAATGGATAAGATCTTTGCCTTCCATGCAGAAGCTCCATAGTGCAATGCTGGCCTCTGTCCAATGCCTGAACGGAGTTTATATGTTCTCCCTGTGTCTCTATAGGGGTTCATCCCACCTTCCAAAAAAAAAAAAAACAACGTTCAGAGTGTTTCCACCTCAAACTCACACAAGTATGGAGTTGCAGGCAGCAGTGCAGACTCTTTATAATGTCTGTATGTGGATGACTTGTACAAGCCATCTACTTTGGTCATCAGCTGTGGTGTGCAATATCTTCTATATAGAAGAACATGGATCACAGATTGCATTCCATGCCAAGCCTATCCACTGGATGGTGTAAACATTGGCTCTAGGTGATTTGGTCATGTGGAATAATGTCACAACAATTGGCATAGGTGTTTGCCAGTGATAAGTGGATTGAGGATCCTGCCTACTCTGACCTATACCAGGGACCCAACTAATGGTGGGAGGAGTCTACATGACCCTTTTGGCAAGTGTGTACCCACCATAATACCCAGCACCCCTGAGTCAATAATGGCTGGCTGGTGTTCAATTGCCCAGCTTGAGTTACCTGGGATAGCTCTGTTGAGCTAAAGCTGGATAAAAGCAATCAATCTGCCAAATATGAACTAAAGATTGCTACACTCAATATAGGTACACTTTTAGGACTGAGATTGGAAGTGGTTGACATGATGGTAAGGAGAAAGCCAGACATCCTCTGCATTCATGAGACAAGATGGAAAGGCAGTGCAGCAAAGCCACTTGGCTAGTGATCCAGCATCTACTTACTCAGGAAGAGACTAGACTAGAAATAGTGTGGAAATTGTGATAAGACACATACTTCAGAATACAGTGAGGAATGTTACCAAAATTAGTGATAGAGTCATGGCAATCACACTCCAATGTAAAGATAGGGCAGTATTCATAATCTCAGCCTGTGCCCCCAGCAGGGCTGTGACAGCAAGGTACAAATTGCATTCAGGCAGCAGTTGCATGACCTGCTAGATAAAGCAGGACAGCATGACTTAGTGTTGATAATGGAGGACCTGAACGGGGTCTATATCAGTTGAGCGAAAACCCCTTTACGCGAATACCTAAACATCAACCCCTATACCTCGAACCATGAAAATCCCGAATGCACTAAACTGTGAAAAATAAAATATCAAACTATCATAGTTGGCTGACCCCACCACCCGCTACTTAGTACCTACCCAAACAAAATAAATAAACCACATATGTACACTAACTAAACCCTACAGACATACACCCAAACAAAATAAATAATCCACATACATACATTTAACCAAACCCTACTTCCAACACTACACTAAACCCCACATACGCAACTATCTATGCACTATCCTTAACCCCTCCCTAACCCTAAGGTCCGTAACTACCGCACACTTCCCCTGCAGACATGCACCCAAACAAAATAAATAACACACATACATACACTTAAAAAAAACCCTGCATCTAGCACTACACTACATCTTGCATACATTACCTATCTATGTACTTACCTTAACCCAAATCCTAACCCTAAAGTCCTATCTATTGCACACTTACCTTACGGAGCTATACCATAGATAGGCCAACCGAAACAAATCGACATTTTGGAATTCGCGGTTTTGGACGTTTGAGGTTTAAATACTTTGCGCAATATGGTTCGACATATTCGTATTTGCGTAATAGGGTTTTCGTTCAACTGATATAAACCCACCTGAACGTACACATTGGGTCAGATAGTATAGAATATGAAGGCTGACTGGGTCCACATGGGTAGTGCAACAGGAATAAAGAAGGAGAGAGCATTCTAGACTTTTGTCTGGCAAATGTCTTGATAGTAGCAAACACATGGTTCAGAAAGAGACAGTCACAAGATCCCATACAAGGGTGGCCAACACGTAACTCAGGTAAATTACTCCCTAGTAAGTAAAGGGCACTGGAGTAGAATCACTGATTGCAAAATCAACCCCAGTGAAACAGTTGATCCACAGCATGAACCACTGGTTTCCACAAAATGGTGGAACAAGTAAATAGCTATAAATACCTGGTAGAGGTGGCTGTGGAGAATGAAAGTCTGAATGAGGAGGATGAAGCTATAATTAGAGGGGTTGAAGACAACTGGAACAGAGTGTTGGGGGTAGTGACTGACAGAAAAATTCCACAGAAGTTAAAAAGCAGGGTGTACAAAAAGGTGGTGTGACCAGCACTTATGTATGGCACAGAAACCTGGGCAATGAAGGCAGGGCAATTGAATAAGCAAGAGTTGATGGAGATGAAGTGCCTGAGATGGGTGGTAAGATGCACACTGTGGAGCAGACAAAGAAATTAGGATATAAGAGTAGAAGACCAAGAAACTCCAATTGCAGAGAATGTCAAAGAGAACAGATTATGGAGGTTTAGGCACATGTGCAGGAAATCACAAGACAATCTGGTGAAGAGAGAGGTGAATGGAGTATATGACAATCAGCCATGACTATCAGACAGTTTGAGAGTGGAACTGAATTGAGAGAGAGAGAGAGAGATGGTGACAGTTGACACAACACCCTGACCCCATGTAGAAAAATGTGAAAAATAGGGTTGATGATGATAGTGAGGGGCACTATGTGTGTGGCAGCACTAGCCGTAGCTCAGCCTCATATGTTAACCATGTCTCTCAGCTGCCTCTGATTTTACACAGCATCCCTGCTTTTGCCTCCTATTTTTGCTTTGCTACTCATAAAATTTTTTGATTTTATGGTCACTCAGTGAAGATTGCACTCAGTCAATAATGTCAGATAATACAGTTACATACCTGTTATTGCTTTGAAAATATATGTTGATATAAAATATGTTGTTCTATTAACTTTTTATGTGAATGCGAGTAATATTTATAAAGTTCAATGATTTTGGCCCTTTGTCATCCCATTAGTTTTTGTTTACTTTTACCAGACTCCTATAGTAAAGAAGTTGAGAGATCTGACATTTCGTAGCTACCTTTGGTGTCATTGCACACAATGTTTCATGTCACATCCGTTTGTCTCACAGGCTGCACCTGGCATATCTCCATGTGTGACAAGCAGATTGTGACCATAGCTGTGTGGATATGAAGATAGCATGAGACCTTGTTGAACTGTGTCACCCACAAAAATTAACAGAGATGCTTGGTATTCCCATACATTTGGTATTATGGGTAACTTTAGCCATCTTTGCTCCAGGGAACTTTGATTGGCCAGCTGAAGACACATTATGGATACTACACACTCCTGCCTTGTGAAACCTGAACCAGAACCTCACCATTATGCTACAGCAAAAGGAAGAGCATATCTAATTCTTCAGTATCATGGAGGAAAGATCCCACACCATGTGGATATTTAATGACATTGTATATTTCCCAGAGGCCTTGGAACCTTTGAATGTATATGCATTGCCCCACCTGGTCTACAGGGACTGTGGCAGAACAACGCAAGTTGTTTCCTCTCTCTTAACTGTCAGGTGGTCCATAATGCACAGGAAAGTATTATAATCTGTACATATGCCACCAACCAATTTTCAGCATTTTCTTTCAATTGGCACTCATCTGACCTATACAAAAGTTTCCTCAAGGGGGCTCCCCACAGAGACAAAAGCTGGATGGACAGATGAATATACACAATTGCTATGCACACAGTGACAAGTAAAATATGTTGTTTGTGATATGTTGAAGGCAGTGTCAGATATGCTCTAGACCACTGGTTTATGGCCGCAATCTGCAAACTCAAGACTATGCAAGAAATGGCTAGAAATACAGCACATGCTAAAACATTTAATATACTGGAACCTGTATTTGGCCAACTCAAGCTATGCTTCCATTGCCTAGATTTATCATGAGGGTGACTGCAATACATTCCTGATATCAGCAACAAAATATCTGTTGTGTTTTCAATACTTCACAACATAGGATGGAGCAGCAGGTCAAAATCTTGGGTGGAACTTCTATACAATTGTTCCAATAGTAGAACTGCAGAGTGTAGAGGTAGGTGAGGAAGACATGGGTATAACTGTACCACAACTGAGGCAGAAACAGGTACTTCCTGCAGTACACACTCCTAAGTACAGATGGAGCTTCTGTCTTGCCAAGAAGTTCACTCATACCTGTCAACCCCATAGTGCAAGAAATCTGGACAAAGCCTAATATGATATGTGGAGAAAGGTCCAAAATTCATTACAGGTTTTAAATATCACTCTTAAAAACTAAGGAAGTTACTAGAATAGCAGGATTTGTATTACATGCATTTGCTGAAGGATATGAAGTTTGAAACTCAAATGTATGTCATTATTTAGTGATTTCAATCCAAAATGATTTGCCAGAAAAACTAAAATTTTATGAAGAACAGACCAAAAAATATGAAGGAAAAATCTGGACATTTTGGTATAATCTGGACATTTGAGAATTACAAGCTCACTCAGTTCAATTAACACTTTTCGCTCCAGCACTAAACCATTTGTTGTATAATAGACATACTTTACTGTAGACTATCATTGTGGTGGCTCATTTACTCCTAGTTTTCTTCCTAAGAATGGTTATCCTGTGGTAGACAATAATTCATTGTTGTATCATATCTTGTTATTAAACTGTAAGTCAAGCATATCTTGTCCAATGATATGGGCCATGACAGCAACAACACAGAATTAAGTGATTTCTGTATCATCACTTCCAGGTTATGCAGGGCACTGCATGAAATGATCATGCTGTGCATCAGAAAATATCACACAGATCAAGGATTGGCAGGACATAGTTGTCATCTGTCGTACAAGTGGTTGAGGACACAGTGACAGGTGATTGCAACACTATGAAGTGTGGTAAGGTTATGGGAGTGGTTGAGGGCACAGTGGCATGCGACTGTTATGAGATACAGAGAAATGTGACTGCAACACTTTGAGAAGGTGTAGGGTAATGGTAAGTGAACATGGCATATCCACGTGCCTTTGGATGTTATAGAGAGTCACATCCTCCAGTGGTAGCGTTAAATTGCCATGATGGAACTGCTGGCATTTTCCAATGTGCTGGCTGGCCAGGTTGGAGCTTGATGGGGTCAGTGGGAAGGGAAAGGGTGGACCTATAGGACTGTGAGATAGACAGTGAGTTTCACCTTGATGGGGTGTACCATGTGCTGACCTTGATAAGTGCCACTACCCATGAAGTGGTCAAAGAAAATGAACAGGGGTGGATGCCAGTTTGCACACAGGTAACATGAGAAGGAAATGGCTTTCTAGAAATTTGTGCATGTAACCTGATGACTTTTTCCCAGGTGTAAGCCACAGGAAGGACATTGGCCACAACCTGAATGATGCCCATCTAAGAGCATGGCAGACTGTGCTTATACATGTGACAGTGAGGCTGTGCTTCTAACAGTCCCAGTGGTCTGACGTAGCATGTTCTATGTCCAATTGCCTCACATTCTGACTCTCTCACAGTCATAGAATACATAGCTCCTGGAGGCAGATCAAAGGGTGGTTGCACTGTGTCTTATGGAGGCACCAGATGAGGCAACATTTGACACTAGTTACCTCAGAAGTAATGTTCTCTTTTCACTGTTCATGTTCTTCATGTCACTGTGAACTTGTTGCTTGTCATTCCAGAATTCATGAAGTACACTGTCTATCTTCACTGTAGTATGGGTAGAAGCTGATTAAGCCTGGACCACTGACCTGCTCACCCATTGATTAATGCTATGTGTCAGAGTCATATCAGAGATGGTACTAGAGACATGGCATCACCTCACACTCCTAGTACCTCTATCCCATATGATGAATATGTGCACCTGAGTAGCAGTTCACAGGACAGATGTTATATGCAAAGGGTATATAGGTGGATACCATTAGGGTCTCTGAATCAGAAGCTGTCCATCATGTCCTGAGGAGGCTATGTGTTCAGACGGTAAGTCTACAAAGGCCTCTGTTGTAATGCTTCAGGTAGTGCCACTGCATCGATGAATCATGTCAGTCAAATGTTGTCGTCATTGTTAGCAACGGCCTTATATTTTCCAGCTATACTTGACTCTCTATCATGGAGTCTATGAAAGCAGGAGGACACATGACATTGCTGTCTGTTTACACATATATCTCCATATCCCCCTATGTCATGGTATTATGCATTAAAAGAGGTGTGGGCCTAGGGCAGTCCTTCCACTCTGGAGTGTGCTGTACTGTACAGTGAAGAACATTGCTGAAGTGGTGCATACCCAGCATAGACATGGATGATAAGTACTTGCCTAACTCTGACATTAAGGTCTACGTCTGGAATAAGTGGCTTCTCCACCTGGTTGGCAAATGACACCAAAAATCCTCCATCTCAGTGAGACAGTTCTGTGTGGGTTGCCCCATGTACTGCATGTGTGACATCAATTGCTATAATATGAAGTTAGAGAAAAGCAGGCTTATGTTATATTTAGAGAGAAAGCCAATGAAGAGAAATTGATAGAAGTAAGGAAGTGAGTGAAGAAAGGAGAGTAAGGAGATGTAAGGTATGAATAGGCATTGAAAAAATCTTAAATTTTCTGGACATTGCTGCATACTTGAAGCCATTCATGTGTCCTTCCTCTGGTCCTTTCAAAATTGCCTTCCCAGTCTCTCCAAGTTAATTGTTCAAGCTTTCCAATCACCACCTATCTCTGTGTCAATCTAGTATATTTGTTAACTCTTGTGGGCCTAATATCCCTGTCTGACTCTGTTCTGTATGTTTGCCTATCTACCCCTGTTACCAGCCCTTCTCCCATAACCTTCCCTGGCTAACATTTCTCTATATATAAAAAAGTGATCTTTCACAGTAAAAGAAGTGCTACTCCCTCACACATTTTTCATACACTATGACTACCCTTGTATATTTCCCTCTGCTTGCAGTTCCCTTTCCTACTTTCCTATTTACCCCATTTCCTACCATTTTATATGATGAATAATACTACCACTTTGCTGTGCCATCCCAGAGTGGTAAGTGTGATAGCAGTTCTGCTGCCTCTTCACACACCAGTAAAGCACAAGCTGTAGCTCTGAGACTGTACGTTGTGCACCTGAGTATGCATCGAATCAGATGTGCTGGCCATTGTGATGTCTGCCATATTGATGATCACATGCCGTACTGTAATGTACTGTAATGCGCCACTAGCCATGAAGAATACTAACAGGGCTTCTCCAATCAGCATTGCAGGTCTGTTTATTTTACGTTCAGAGCCTCTTACCGGTCATGCAGTCGGGACGACAACTGAGGAGGCTAGTCTAATTTCTTAATTAACCTAGAGCCCCATATGGTAATATGAGTTGCTGAGAGTCACACAGTGGGCAAACAGAGACTGAGACAATCAATCTCTGTACCACAGTAAGCAACTTGTACACATTCCCTATGCTGACCGACTTAACTATATCTACTGGCACTATTTACTGCTTATCATGTCTGCTTTCTTTCTTTCTTTATGAGTTAATGTGTGCATTTATTTATGTATATATTGCTTTTATTTTCTATACAACTTGTGATTCCCCTCATAAAATAGGGCTGCAGACATTTACTGTGCTTGTCTGAAAATCCCAGACAATGTATGTGTAGACAATAAATGATTTGAAAGTTCCTGTTATCCCTTTCAATTCATATAAATGCAATTCTTCCTGTAATTTCTTTACAGGTTTCCTATTCTTCATCTGTCAACTCAGACATTCTGTTTCTGTCATAAGGAATTAATGATGGCAGCAAAGTTTGACCTTTTTATACTTTAAAAGGAGTATAAATGTTAATCATTTTGCATTATTATTCCATGTAACATGGGAAAATGTATCATTCGTAGATTTTCATATCACTAACTCAACATTTTTTAGTTTTAACAGAATGGTAGCTGTTATTAAATGGTTTGAGATAAACCCTCCACCCAAAAGACCCCACTTCAAAAAATATAAAACATTAGAGCAAATATTGCAAAAAGCAGGAGACTAACAGCATTCTCTTCTATTACTTCTGACATAAAATGAAAAATGATTCATAATTGTTTCAGTTAGTATTAAGCTGGCAATCATCACAAATAAGTACATTTCAAATATGTACTTATAAGAGTATTAACCTTCTTTGTTCCTCAAAAAATAATACCTTAGACTAGAGATATGTTTTACTGACTAAAGAATAAAGCACTAACATCAGTCTATTAAACTGAATAAACACATTCTTCATTTCTTCATTTATGAGGAAAATCACATATTTCTGAACCTAATTAATCCAAATATGTACAAAGTAGTCAAGAGAAAAACATTAATAAAATTCCCATTGTCTTTTCTTTCCATACTTCAAGAAGGAGCCAGCAAATCTAGAATCATCACTGTGTAACACCTTAAACATCATGTTTAAACCTCACAAAGTAGAGACCCATGAGATATATACAAATAACCCCAAAGAGGGTTCCGGCGTGTAGCTTGCAAGACATTTCCCTGCGAGCTACATTGCTGAAACCACTAAGCTGCAGCAGCAATTTGCCATAGAGCAATATGGCTGAATAGCATAGCCGCTGCAGCTGTACACTATGCACAGTAATTCTACAACTGGTGGCGATGCTTACAGACAGCTGCCCGGCCATATTCTAGCAGGGACGGTCGTACTAGATGTGTACCAAGTTCCGTATTTTCATGTAAGGAATGCATTTATTGTATTATTTATTTATTTTATTGTCAGATGTCTATATTTCCACACTAAATGCATCAGTAGGAGTTTCTTAATTCCTAGTAAGACAAGTTTCCAATTACATCCTGCAAATGGAACACATTACATTGACAACTAACACTCATGATGCTGTAGTATTGAAACCAAAAATGTAACTAAGAAGCTGTCTTTCTGAAGAAGTAAGTTTTATTTACTTACCCAGAATGCTTTGCAGATATAAGTAAATCATTGCCCTGTATTTACCAAGACATTATAATGTGGATGTGATTATAGAGAAAACTGAGTAAGCTGCCGAAATGAAAAGTATAACTACACATATTGTAACCTTATGCTTGAAAATCACTTGCAACTTTAACATGATCAGTATAACTGGAAATTAAATTAATTTTAAAATAATGATGTTTCAGACTATGACTAATGCACCTTAAATTAAAGCCAAGGCAATGTTTACTATATAAGCTCAGGTATAATGAAGTAAGGTCTTACAATAAGTGAAACTTAATTCACCAAAGGCTGGGCACATAGAGTGAAGATGAGCAGTCCACCTCTAAAGTAAAATACACAGCATATGTTAAATTGTTAAAATCTATTTTCGCTACTTTTCCATTAACACCACCCTTTTCTTAAAGCAGGTTGGATAGCTTATCAAATCAGCTTGCCAACAGCTGATGCTGCTTTTTTAAATATTAAATTAGAAATGTTAACCTGCAGATTTTTATATGTGCTTTTACATTATAACCATTATAAAGGTTCCAAATAAGATGAATAACTTTACAAAATGTCCGCAAGTGCACCAAGGTACCAAACGACACAGGAAGAATTAAACACAACCACATTTATTCCACAAAATCCACAACTAAGAGCTTTCATTTGCATGTAGCACAAGACTTCTTCAAAGTTCAAATGCACACCCTCCTATTTACAAATTAAATAATATTAAGATCACATGTACACCCCCCCAACCAATGCAATTCCATATATTGAAACATACTGCTTTTACAATAGAAAACAGTAAATGCTGTATAAATAAAATCAAATATTAAAAGAAGTACACAGATGCAAATGCTATTAAACACCTAAAAATTATCTAGCAGCATATAAAGCTTTTAATTTAGGTATACTACTAATGGATATCTGTTCATTTATACCCGGGAATACTATTGCATTACATTGTAGTTGCCACCATAATTCCTGGATCTCCACAAGTTCTTCCCAAGTGCCACCTCTGCTGTCCTTAAACACCTTCTCTAAGACAAAGAATTTAAAATTGTGTCTCAGATTACTGGATATATGCTTAACTAATGCATTATTCATATTAGAATTCTTAATATCAAACGTGTGCTGATAAATTCTTTCCCTGAAATGCCTAACAGTTTTTTTCTATGTAGAAAGCACAACATTGCTGACACTCTGCTGCATAAATAACCCCCTCTACCTTACAGTTATAATGGTCCTTAGAATATATATTCATATTATTATTTTTATATTTCTCACTCTCCAGTATAAATTTGCAATGTCCACATTTATATGTACCTAACCTCCTATGGGTAGTAACATAATAATTATTTCCCATTCTATCAAACATATTTTTAAAGGCGAGACTTTTTCTAAAAACAATAACGGATGTTGTCCCTAAGACTAAGGGCATTTCTTTATCTTGCTCAAGTTTATGCCAATTCCTACAAAGAATTCTTCTTATGTCATCCTTCTCATTACTATAAGTTGTAATAAATACTTTACCCAACCTACCTATTTCACTTTCCCTGTTGTTTTCTTGTCTATTTGTCACCCCTTCCATTAACAGGGGTGCATATATACATGAATATCATTGATTTTTCACTTCACTATACACCTTCATCACTAATTCTGAAGGTTATGCCCTCCTATAAAACTTTTGACATAATGTTTCATATTCTGCTTCAAAAGTATCATCCATAAGCACCATCTATGCTAATCTAATAAACTGTCCTTTTATCATCCCCCTCTTTTGATAGAAGGGGTGATTGTTAGAATAATGTAACAAACCATTAGAGTATGTGGGTTTCCTATATATATTACTAGTGAATAAACCCATTTTCCTATTATTACTGATCTTAACATCAAAATAATGAATCATATTGTCATCTACTGTGAAAGTGAACTTAAGAAAATCTGTAGTCATATTTAAATATGATGTAAAAGCATTTATTTCTGATCTAGAACCTGTCCATAAAACAAAAAGATCATCTAAAAATCTCATATATAATGACCAAGGAGGGAGCTGAAATACCTCAAACAAAACCTTTTTCTCCCAATGTAAAAGTACAGTATTGGCAAAGATGGGGGCACATGCTGCCCCCAACTCCACACCTTTATTTTGCCTTTATTTTGCCAAAATAATCCTCATTAACAAATAAGATATTGTTCTTAAGTACCATTACCATCAACACATCACACACATACATATCATGATTACTTAAATCAGTACTTTCCACTAAAAAATTGTGGAACCATTCTGAACCCATACTATGAGGAATATCATCATATAAATTCACAACATCTATAGACAAAAATGTCACATTGGGAATATAGCCTACCTGCTTACGTTTGCTTAAAAAAAACCCAGGAATCATGACAAATATGTACAAACTTTTCCACATACTTTTTCAATTTAAAATCCAAATATTTAACAATCCCTGAGATTCAAGAAGCTTGGTGCAAGGATGATTCTATCCTTGTGCCGAGCATCCTCACTACAGATGGTGCAGCAGCGCCATATGAATATGTATTAGGGCATGCCGCCGCAACCTCAACGTGCACAGGAAATGTGTGCGAGTGCAGGGGGCTTGTACAAGTGCTCTACGGAGGTGTAAACATGCCCTGACAGTTGCAAAACCTACTATGCCTACTTGTAGAGCCTGCCTTTAATAATAAGTCAGTAATTCAGTGTCTGTGGATACCAAAATGTATGCTAAGCATACAAGAGTGTCCATAAACAGTGAAATAGAATCGAAGTAGTAAACACACAAGCACGTAGTGGAATGTTGAGCCCTGTCCCTAGAACTTTCACAATTAGATTCCCCGTGTCCCTATTATACATTTGAATTGCTGCAATATCAAAGGTGTAAACAAAGTGCAGCGTGGTTGCACACCGCTGCCCTCCACCGAGTGGAGCTTACACATCAAATTCATTCAAATAGAGTAAAACATGCGGAATCAACATAAATGTCAATAGTGTAGTGTTTAGAGCATCTGCCTAACGAACAGGCATTCACGGTTCGAGCCCAACAATAGCACATATCATTTTCCATGTGGAATGAATGTCGTTTTGCTGTAAAACTAACATAAGAGTATTGCATGAGATATTTAACTTAAATATCATTCAAGCAAAGTGGCACTGTCATAATGAATAAGGCACTAGTAAGCAGGTGAAAGCACAAATAAGCAGCAGTAAACACATATAAGTACCAGTAAGCGAGTCTGAGTGTGCTTGCGCGGGTCTAAGCAGTGCCCAGCATAGGAAATGTATATAAGTATGTACAGATATATAATATATATATATATATATATATATATATATATATATATATATATATATATATATATATATCTATATACATATATATACATATATATATATATATATATATATATATATATATATATATTTGGGTGTGTGTATCTATGAAGAAAGAACGACGTAACAATAAAACATATAAAAGGAATAAGAAGGGAATCAACAGCAACCCAGTATTATATAGCGCTGTCAGCACATGTCATATCAAGCTGGGCAGGAGTGAGCAAAGCACTGCTACTCACACCACAGGCAGGATTTTACCAGTGGGAGTAACCCTGTTGATCTGCTAAGTCTACTTTACAATCAGAGGGTAGTCCCTATTGGGACTACCCAAACATTGATAGGCTATTTGGCCATCCGACCATTACACAAGCAAGAGCAGGTATGTTCAAGGACTAAATGGTGGGAGAGCCTGAGAATACATGGGTTGGGACAACATACGTGTAGGGCCCCTAACGCTCCGGAGAGGACAATGTGTGGAGGTGTGTCATGGCTGCAATAACAACTGGACAATGGATGGTATGCGTGTATGTTGAACTTGGGTGAGGTGGAGGAGCTATGGGTATGAAATTATGGAGCCAGGCATGCCAGGGTTGGATGGGCTGGTTCTAACTGGACCACCCCATGGAGGTCAGCGAGTTCATTATAAGTATATATGCATATACACATGCAGACATCAATATGTAGAAGTACATTCTCTGTAACACATTCCTTACATTTGTAGACATTACTAACATGAATGTGCCCTTACAAACCTCGATAGTAGATAAAATAATAGGTTGTGCATAAGAGGGAAGGGACGAAATTGCTAAAATGCAAAAGTGTGTACAATGTCCGAAGTCAGTGCTGTGCTGAAAAAAATCAAATGTGAGGACTTTCCCACACATGGAATCATTCCTGTCATCTGCCTGCTATGGCAATGCCAATTACTAAACTGGACTATTTGTAAAAGAAATACGCCAAACACGTACATGATTAGGCTCTCATGTGTAACGTGTGCTTTACCACATAGTCGTACTTATTAATTTATTGTAGTGTCATATTAATGAGAGTAAGGATGTAATGAAGCATAGAGTCTAATCTTTTTTTTCAATAATCATTTTTATTGTTTTGTAAAACCATTATACATTTTACACACTATTTACATTATGTACAATATTGCTTCCAATGTTTTAGTTCCATTTTGAATTTCCCTATAATACATTAAGAATAAATATCATTTTAACCAAGTACAGGAAAATAAAATCACAAAAAATTAAACATAAAAGCATCTACAATAGACAATTATAAACCAACTCAAGCCAATAATTTGTATTATTTCTACATTTTCTATCTAATCCAAGAATGTGTTGGTACACATACAGAATGTCCTGACGGAAAGTGGATAGGAACATTCACCAAAATAATATTAAAGATTTGTTCCCAAATTTTTATGCTGTTTATACTTTTCTTATTATTTCTAATTAACAATTTGTGCGCTAATATATGCTTAATCGCTAACAGCCTGAAATTTTGCCACGACACCTGTGCTGGGTTCAACCAATTCGTGGCTATATATAATTTCATTAGTAAACTAATATTCATAATTACAATCTTTTTTGTTTTGTCCAAATTCTCCGGTGGAATATGTAGAATCAGAAATTCCCAGGAGAGTGTTGAGTTTTGGTAACCCATTTTTTGTAGTTGTAACTTTAAAGAATTCCATAATTTATAAATGCACTTGCAACTCCAGAACATGTGTAACAGGTCTGCTGTCTGATCTACACACTGTGGACATTTAGGTGACTTTTTTGAATCAAATTTATGAAGTGTTAGATGGGTATAATATGCATTGTTAAATATCATCAATTGAGTAAAGACCAGTTTTTGAAGTGATACGGATTTTAATGTTAAGTTAAATGCCTCTACTATTTTACTGTCGTCTAGGGATGGCAATTTCTCTTTCCAGTATTTCGATAACAGAATATGATTATTATATTTTCTCTCTTTTGCCATTTTATATGCTGAGGATATATATTTTCTATCTTGTTGCAATGCTTCCCACAGATGACCTGAAATAACTAGTTCCTCTTTTTTAATTACAGAACTGGTAAAATAATTTATGGCCAAATCTTTTAACTGCCTCATTATAATTAAATAAGAGATGGGAAGATTCATCTCTTTTAAGATATCATGTACCACTACTCCTAGGAAGGGGTATAAATCCCTTACAGTTAATTCCTTAATAAATGGATATTTCTTTAAGTCTATCAGTTGACTACCAATAGTTATATTAGGATTTCCATCAAACGGTTGAAACATCATCATATATTTTAAAAGGTTCAAGGAGGCAAACAGAGTTTGAGTCGCCATTGCCCATACCTTGATGTGCTCCATTAACTCATATTTACTCAATGTTTTTATATTCAAAAATGGTAGAGCTTTAACATTAATTCCCTTCCCTTTTATATGTTTATAATTTAGCAGTACCCATTTGGGTATCCATTTTCTATTTTCACTATCCAAGTAAGACACCCTTAAAATCCTATTGGCCTGAATCACTGTATAATACATCTCAAAATCCGTAAATCCAACCCCCCTCGTTTTAGGAGCCATCAGTTTCTCATAGGATATTCTCGTTTTCTGGGTTCCCACAGAAATTTCCCCAATCCTATCTGAAATTGCTTAAAAAGGATTTCGTGATTTTAAGTTGTGCTGCTCTAAAATATATAGCATTCTGGGGAGAACGTTCATTTTATTATCGCTGCTCTTGCCATCATCGGTAGCTTCAACTTACTCCATCTTTTCAAATCCATTGTTATTCGGTCTCCAGTTGCCTTAATATTATTGATAAAAATTCTCTATTTTCAGTTGAAAAGTCAATCCCCAAATATTTTATTCTTTCTTCTGTCCTTACTCGTCCTATCAATGGTAGCATTGAAAAAGGTGTAGGTGTCTTTAGAGGAATATTTTGTTTTTTTAAATTTAGTTTGTAATTAGCAATTTTCTCAAAGGTTTGTATTGCTGTTAGTATTTTTCCGTATCTGACACCGGTGTGGTACTGTATATATTTAAATCATCTGCAAAAGCAGCCATCCTAACCTTTATCCCAAGAAGTACAGGAGAATTATAAAAAACATTTTGTTTCATATGAAGAAATAAAGGTTCCAAATACAGATTAAACAGTATGGGAGACAATGGGCACCCTTGTCGAGTTCCATTTTTAATTTGAATCCTTTTGGAACATTCATGATTTATATATAAGCTAGTGTATGCATTCTTGTATAAATTTCTTAACATAGAAATAAAAAGCTGAGGTATATTGAAATATGATAATGTTTCAAATAAATAAGCCAAATTAACTCTATCGAATGCTTTTTGAGCATCAATTATTAAAGCATATATGTTCATATTTTTATACTTTGCATAAGATATTAAAGTATGAAGAGTTAATGTATTGTTTGTAGTCTGTCTCCCATCTATAAACCCCACCTGTTCTTCTGATATTATCAAGTTTATTATTTTTTTTAATCTACTAGCTAGAATAGATGTCATGATTTTCATATCAATATTCAACAATGATATGGGCCTATAATTGTCTGGATTTTTGGGATCACTATTCTCTTTCAATAACAGAATTGTTCTTGAGGCATTAAAATGAAGACCATTGCTGCCATTCGAAATGATATAATTAAAAGTCTGTGAAAGTACGGTGCTCAGAATCCCACTAAAAGATTTATAAAATTCAGAGGTCATACCATCTGGTCCTGGGGCTTTATGTGGCTTTAATTTCTTAATTGCCTCTAGAACTTCATCAACTGTAATCAATGCAGTCAATTCTCCATGAGAATCCTCGTCAATCTTGGGAAAATTAATTTTCTGTAAAAACTCTTTTCTCTCTTCATCATGCCCATGAGTTTGTTGCTCACCATATATCTGATTAAAAATTGATTCAAAAATTTTCATGACATCTGACTTATCAGTATATAACGTATTGTTATGATTTATTTCGGTAATTAATCGTGTCGATTTCGTCTGATTAATAATACGGGCTAATGCTTTCGAGGGAGTTTGAATGTGATTTGCATATTTAACTAAACTTCTTTGTTCGTACAGTGACAATTTTCTGTTATGCATAAGAAACAGCTCTTTCTGACATCCTAACAACTCAGTTTCTGTTTGCTCAGTGTAGTTACTCATCAGCTCCTGGTCCAATAATTGTACTTTAGTTTCCAGATCCAGTTGTTCTTTATTTTGGAGTTTTTTTATAATAAGTGGCTTTCTGAATAAATAATCCTCTTAACAAAGTTTTAGTTGTAGCCCATTCTATATCTAATGGATGTTCATTACGGGTATATTGTATACTAATTGTTTAAGTATCTCCTTAACTTCCTGTACTATATCTTCTTTAGTTAATAGGTATGGGTTTAAGGACCAATTATATCCACCATGATTTTTAGTATTCAAAATATCGGTCTTTAAAGTTAAAGTTATTTTAGAATGGTCTGAGAGCTGTCTAGCTTGATTAGAAACCCTAGGGTCAAGTGAAATGAACACTTCTGGAATTAAAAAATCAATTCTTGACCACATTTTATGGCAGCTAGAATAGAAAGTAAAGTTTTCTGCCTTTGCTTGTATGTGTTTGTATTTAAAAGGGTCATACAGTTTGAAATCCGTTCTCAGTTCTTTCAACGCTACCATTGCCTGCTTATTAAAAGCAGTCGAAGCTCCCAACTTATCAGTTTTAGAATCTTGGTAAGCATTCCAATCCCCCCCCATCACTATGTAACAGTTGTTATATGACTGTAGAATAGAGTAAATTGAAGCTATATAATGATGTTGGTTCACATTTGGGGCATAAACACATAAAAGTACTATCGGCTTATCCAAACTTTCAGTTTTGAGAACCACCAAACACCATCTGCCTTCTTTATCTATTTTGTCCTCCAAAATTTCTCCTTGAAACTGCTTCTTGATTATAATTGCCGCCCCAGCACTATTCGTAGTCCCTTCCGCCTTTACAACCTTCCTAATCCATTTCTTGTCCTTCATTGTTTCCCACTGGTCATTAGTCAAATGTGTTTCTTGTAATAGGATAAAACCTGCTTTTGATTTAAAAAACAAATGCAGAAACAGCTTTCTTTTTTTCATGTTCTGGAGTCCTTTAACATTCCAGGAATCTGTTATCCACATTCTAAACTATGAATTGATGAATAATGGTATCTATTTTTTGTTTTCCACCTTAAATTGCCAAGTGTTGGTATTACGTGAATTTTTTGGAAGCAAAACAGCCATCCCATCCCTACCCAGTGCCTATCCACTATTCCTCCGGACCAGGATGAACATAGGTTTTTTACATTGGATAACATTCCCCAAGTAGCTAATCTACTAATTCTATTAACTAACAATAAAATAGTATGCAAAAAACCTACACCAACTATATCTACGTCTACAAAGTCTAACCCAGACATTCCCTACTAAACACCGCACTCAAGTAACTACAGCTCTGAACATTTCCCTAATATTCATGTAAACTAATTGTACCTGACATGTCAAATAATTCACTTTTAACAAACTTTAAATTCAGCAATAATATGTTAGCATTATAATTACTTGTTCCAAAACCTTTTAACTAACAGTTCACCTAATAAGCACACAGTTATTATACATTTGTTTAAAACAAGCCATTATTTAGGTCAGCTATTTATCTTCAAAACATTCCTACAATATTGCATTTAATTTTTATAGATCATTACAGTTAGACATCACCTATATTACACAACTACTACTACTGTTTGCTAATTATGCTATATATATATATATTTTTTTTTGTTTTCCCCTTTCCCCAAACTGATCACAGTTAAAATATACTTATTTATTCACTTATTTACTCACTAAATAAAACACAGTAAGTTACAAAACAAGCCTGCAAAGGAAAAAAAAAAAAAAAAAATGAGAAAAAAAAAAATAACACAAAAAATAGACTGCATTACCTGGATTTACCACTAAGCCATAGATTCTTATACAGCAACAGCCAAACCATACATTTTTGTCCATACAAGACACACTTTACCTCATTGATCGTTTCACAGTCATTTTAGCATCAAAAGATTCCCAAAAAGCTTCGTTTTCGATTTACAGCAGCTCTTCTTGCTTCCCAGCAGTTGCAGCAGTCCAGGCAGTTCATTTTTCGAATTTTCGCGCT